>NC_050193.1:1117551-1157551 GCF_008315115.2 Sander lucioperca | reverse complement strand
AGCATGCTACTCTGCTAACAGCCATGTTTTACACAACTAGCCTACAGCATGCTACTCTGCTAACAGCCATGTTTTACACAACTAGCCTACAGCATGCTACTCTGCTAACAGCCATGTTTTACACAACTAGCCTACAGCATGCTACTCTGCTAACAGCCATGCTTTACACAACTAGCCTACAGCATGCTACTCTGCATATAGCCATGTTTATACAACTAGCCTACAGCATGCTACTCTGCTAACAGCCATGTTTTACACAACTAGCCTACAGCATGCTACTCTGCTAACAGCCATGTTTTACACAACTAGCCTACAGCATGCTACTCTGCTAACAGCCATGTTTTATACAACTAGCCTACAGCATGCTAATCTGCTAATAGCCATGTTTTACACAACTAGCCTACAGCATGCTACTCTGCATATAGCCATGTTTATACAACTAGCCTACAGCATGCTACTCTGCTAATAGCCATGTTTATACAACTAGCCTACAGCATGCTACTCTGCTAACAGCCATGTTTTACACAACTAGCCTACAGCATGCTACTCTGCTAACAGCCATGTTTTACACAACTAGCCTACAGCATGCTACTCTGCTTATAGCCATGTTTTACACAACTAGCCTACAGCATGCTACTCTGCTAATAGCCATGTTTTACACAACTAGCCTACAGCATGCTACTCTGCTAATAGCCATGTTTTACACAACTAGCCTACAGCATGCTACTCTGCATATAGCCATGTTTATACAACTAGCCTACAGCATGCTACTCTGCTAATAGCCATGTTTATACAACTAGCCTACAGCATGCTACTCTGCTAACAGCCATGTTTTACACAACTAGCCTACAGCATGCTACTCTGCTAATAGCCATGTTTTACACAACTAGCCTACAGCATGCTACTCTGCATATAGCCATGTTTTACACAACTAGCCTACAGCATGCTACTCTGCTAACAGCCATGTTTTACACAACTAGCCTACAGCATGCTACTCTGCTAACAGCCATGTTTTACACAACTAGCCTACAGCATGCTACTCTGCTAACAGCCCTGTTTTACACAACTAGCCTACAGCATGCTACTCTGCTAACAGCCATGTTTTACACAACTAGCCTACAGCATGCTACTCTGCTAATAGCCATGTTTTACACAACTAGCCTACAGCATGCTACTCTGCTAATAGCCATGTTTTACACAACTAGCCTACAGCATGCTACTCTGCTAACAGCCATGTTTTACACAACTAGCCTACAGCATGCTACTCTGCTAACAGCCATGTTTTACACAACTAGCCTACAGCATGCTACTCTGCTAATAGCCATGTTTTACCAACAAGCTAAAACGAGAGCTGTCGGTTTGTAGTCTAACTGTTTATTAGTTTGCTACTAATCTTTGGAGACTTAGCTGCTGCCGGAGACAAACCGCTACCCACGTGAATGACGTCATCATGCTGGTGATGTCTGCATTCTTTATTCTTTCTCCTAACTGTGTATTAGCCTTTCTTAAAATGTGTCCCCCAGAACAGTGTAGTTGAATAGCCCTGCTGTCAGCTCTGTACCGTCACATTTACCCTCTGGGTAGTGAACAGCTCTTTACATATCCAGTGCAAAGAGCCAGAGGCAAGAAGGGGAAGGGGGTGAAAAATATTAACATTTGGGCCACCAAAAATGTACTTGGAATTTGGCAATAAAAAATTTTGCTTTTTCAAAAAAACTTCAAAAACTCCTTTTTTTTAGTACATAGCAATAATAAATATTTACTATTGCTGTTTACTAAGTATTTCTTACTAAGTATTTCTTAACCGATTACTGGATTAATCGATGGAATAATCGGTAGAATACTCGATTAATAAAATAATCGATAGCTGCAGCCCTACTGTCATTACATTATTAATTAGTCATTTAATTTTGACCATATGGCCTTAGCAATAAACGAGCTGTTCTTTAATGTCGCCGACTGTTGTTTTGTGCTCCTGTTTTAGATTTTATACATTATAAATATTAAATATTTATATATATATATATATATATATATATATATATATATATATATATATATATATTATATAATATATTTAGGTTCAGGCACCATTTAGGCACCATTTAGGCACCGGCACCGTTTTAAAAGTATTGATTTAGCACCGGTATCGGAAAAAGACCAAACCATACCCAACCCTATTCTTTTGTCATAGTTGTGATAGAGAAAGTTTTTGTAAACGGGTCAAATTTGGACCCGAGGCCAACAGGAGGTTTAACTGTAACGGGGCAGGGGTGCGTTGAACACACTGCTGTGTGCTCTCTGTCTTTTCATTACTAGAAGTTATAGACACGTCTCTGCTGATTGGCTATCAGCTGGGACACAGCCAATGAAGTCGGTTGCACCGGTTAGAAACCATAGCAAAACTGCGTTGAGACTGAACGTGGCCCTGGTGTGACCTGGTGACACTCACTCGTCTCTGATTCGCTGCCAGATCATCAGCTGGCCGAGCGCCACCTCTGACTCCGCCTTCAGCTGGGTCAGCTGATGATCACAGGACTGCAATGCATTGTGGGCCTTCTGCAGAGACTCCTCCAGCTGTTTACTCTGCTGCTTCTGAAAGACACGACGAGAGGATGAGAGTGTTATTACTTCTAGATTCACTGGGCCTCATTCACCAATATCTTTATCTCTTAAATATGATCTTAAGAAAGTCCCTAAGAAAAGTCGACGTCGGATTCATCACGTGTTCTTAAACAGCAGAATTGTTCACACCTGTGTTCTTAGGAGTGATGAATCCCACGTCTTCGTAATTGAAAGCGCGTGCCAGTTGTTCCTAATTAGCATAAGAAAATGCCCTGAAAATTCCCATATAAGGACATGACACTTCCTGTGCACCTCCTGGGAAGCGGGAGACTGTGTTCAAGAGATGGTTGTCGGAGTCGCAGATGACTTGTACATTGCAGTGGTGGAGGAAGTACTGAATCTCAGTACTTAAGTAAAAGTACAAATAACCAGAGACATATTTACTTTAGTAAAAGTAGAAGATGTCCACTACCACAAACAAGGCCAGCTGGCTTTTAAAAGAAGTTCCTACCCTAATCAGCATAAAACGGAAATATGTTGTTAGAATCGGTAGAAATGTAGTGGAGTAGAAAGTATAGATAGTTGCTGCAAAATGTAACAAAGTAAAAGTCAAAACTATGCACTATTGATTCTACTTAAGTAAAGTAGCTTACAGATAGGTGAAAAATGTACTTAAGTACAGTAACGAAGAATTTGTAGGCTACTTTGTTACATTCCACTAGGGATGTAACAGTATGAAAATTTAACCTCACGGTTATAGTGACCAAAATGATCACGGTTTTCAGTATTATCACGGTATTTATAAAAGTGTGTTCAATATGTTCAGAAAGCACTGACAGGCCTACACAAGCTGAAATAGTTTCAACAAGTGTAACAGTGTTTATTATATTACAAAAATCTAGGCAATAGGCTTATATAAACTATTGAAAACTGGCTGCTGAAACACCGGCCTGCTGTAGGGGGGGTCAGGTAAGAACCTGAACCAGAGATGACTCTGAGATCAGGAAGATGTATTTACAACTCCAACATGAAGTCAACTATGAAGTTGTATAAGATGTGGTTCTGAAATATAAGCAAATAATAATGTGACTTACTATGAACATTATTTACCAAAACTAAATGTTATAGCCACCAGCATATAACAAGAAACAATACTAAGAATTACATTCACTTCTCTGTAATAATTAACATAAATGTAACATATTGCTCAGTAACACAAACTGAGAATAATCTATCCATAACGGAGTAAACAGTGTAATACACCTTTAATAGCTGAGCACGTGGTTCCACAGGCTAGTCTGTTTACTGGAGATTATACGTTGCTAGCAAACACAACCTGAATATCAACACATGGCTGCACAAGTAATATTAAACTATCTGCACATCTATCAGCTATGCAATAACAAACACAGCAATATTATCAAGGTGATAATATCTCTCTCTCTCTCTCTCTCTCTCTCTAAATAAATGTCACGTCGTAACACGGGCTAAATGTATCCACATCGTAGCAGAACACTTATTGAAATATGAATAAACATAGTTAACGTTTACACAGATAACGAGGCAGTAAAACCCAGGACAGTTTAGCAAGCTACAGAATAGTTTTAACTTACGTTCTGGGCTACACACATAACTTAAAGTCCAAAAGGGAAAAGGAATGATAAAGAAAAAAGTCTGTTGTCCAGCTGCTACATTCTGTCCCCTTCTCCTGCCTGAGTGCGAGTGATTGGCAGTTCCAGGGCTCCAGACTAACCTTTTGCCTTGGTTTGCACTGGTGCACCTAACTTTTTTTATTTAGGTGCACCGGCACAAAATTTAGGTGCACCCAAATGTTTCCTCGCGTCGCCATTAACGCCACAATTTCAAGGTCATCTTTTTATCACGCTCCATATACATTCATATATATATATATAATGTCAATTATTTTAAACAAGAATAAGGAGTTGGTACTTTGTTTTTTTTTAATTTGAAGCACAATTATACTGTACTCAAAGTCTTATAGCATATAACACCTGTCATCTGGCCTTCTTCCCCTTTGGCCTTGGCTAAACCAGCTGGCCACACTCCCTAGCATCACAATTCTCCAAACTGGGCCCCTCCACACATCTTATCAGATCTTCCACTAGTCCAGGACTAAAAATCATATCTCTGTATTTTTCGGCTGAATGGCGATACACAATATATATCTCTATCTCTAATATATATATTTTTACAAAGTGGGCTAAATGTTCAGTTTTAAGTCAAAGCCACTTTTCACAAGCTCTTTTATTAAAACAGATGTGATTAAAATAAAATGCAAAGACAGGGTTTCCTGCCCCATTTGAAAATATACAGCTGCAACACATGTAAATTATCTGAAATAAATAGCCTGGGATATATTTAAATAAATATATCTCTGAGAAAGCTCCTTCACTTGTTTTCAACAACAATAACAGACCCGGATAGCCCAGTAGCTCATATAGGGAGAGAGGGGGGAGTACGATGGACTGAGGCCTATGCTACTCACAGAGTGACGGCTGACTCATTATGAATGGGTCCAGCACGGGGCGAATGTGCTTTGGCAGGTCAGCGGCGTTACACACGTCTTGTGTATGAAATGTCTGTATCGTCCCTGGCTGCGCTGCATTTTTATGAGCTATGATATTCTGGCCGTGGGTCACATCTCTCGCCCAGGTCCAGCAGCCTCCGTCTCACACGCTATTACTCAACCAACTGAAGTTAGTTTCAATAACTTCTTCTGTGTTTTTCGCCGTGGCGGCTGCAATAACAGAGAGTTACCAGCGGAAACACTGGTACCAATACAGGTTTCCCTCTCATACTTAACAATATATAGCTGTGTTAATAACAATTACAACTGTAGACAAATGTCAGCAGTGTGGACCAGCAGCGCTGTCTCTCCATGTTGCAGGTGGGCCGTGTGTGAGTGAATGGGGGCGGGGCTGCGCGGAGGAGAGATCCAAACACAGGCACGGCTTTACAGAAGGAATGGGTCACGTAACGCAACATTAAACCATATCCATATAAACGACATTGCTTCATTAGTGGAGAGGCAGCGGATGCGAGGACGTTAGGTGCACCGGTGTGACCTAGAAAAAATCTTAGTCGCACCCTTACAAATTTTGGTCGCATTCTTGAGCCCTGCAGGAGATCAAAGCGATGACTCTCGTCACGGATTGGTCAATCATCTCAGGAGAGAGAGCACGTGTTACTATCGTAACTATGGGATTTTTTTACAAGGCTGATAAATGTCCTGAGTGCTGTCATCATCTCCTCCTTCTGACATGACTCCAACTTCAAGAAAGAAACGCACGTTGGAGGCTACGCAGTGCGTCTGCGCAGCAACTTCAGGAGCCTCGGATGAAACTGGGAAGGACTAAAGACAGGTTTCCACACCGTGGTAATCCACCACGATAATAAGGATATTTTAAATGAAAACGGTAATTGTTACCGTCAACATTTACATACACATATTACATCCCTACATTCCACCACTGCATTTTGGCCCTCTAAATAGCACGATCAATCACCAAATAACGCAGGATTTAATCAGTTTAATTGCTGATGTAAATTGCAGTGTTAGTGTTTCTTTGCATACTATGATTTTATCCTTCAACAAATGATCAGAAATACGTTACAGTACGATACTATCATTGTAAACGACTGTAGAATTAAATAAGATGCAGTAACCAATTATTTGGAGCAAACTGTCCTCACTCAAATGTGCGTAAGAGTGCTCTTGAGTGTTTGTAGATTTTGTTCTTAGCTAAGAACAAATCCAAGATAAGAAAACATTAGTGAATGTCAGAATCTTCCTCAAAAGTGCATAAGTGCGGTTTAAGAACACATTTCTTCATAAGAACAGTTGGTGAATGAGGCCCAATGTTGGTTCAGTTTGAGGTCGTTTTCAGAGTGGTTGGTAGTTTAGATATGTTGTGTGTGTGTGTGTGTGTGTGTGTGTGTGTGTGTGTGTGTGTGTGTCTCTGTGTGTGTGTGTCTCTGTGTGTGTGTCTCTGTGTGTGTGTGTCTCTGTGTGTGTGTCTCTGTGTGTGTGTCTCTGTGTGTGTGTCTCTGTGTGTGTGTGTGTGTGTGTGTGTGTGTGTGTGTGTGTGTCTCTGTGTGTGTGTCTCTCTGTGTGTGTGTGTGTGTGTGTGTGTGTGTGTGTGTGTGCGTCTCTGTGTGTGTGTGTGTGTGTGTGTGTCTCTGTGTGTGTGTGTGTGTGTGCGTGTGTGTGTGTGTGTGTCTCTGTGTGTGTGTGTGTGTGTGTGTGTGTGTCTCTGTGTGTGTGTCTCTCTGTGTGTGTGTGTGTGTGTGTGTGTGTGTGTGTGTGTGCGTCTCTGTGTGTGTGTGTGTGTGTGTGTCTCTGTGTGTGTGTGTGTGTGTGTGTGTGTGTGCGTGTGTGTGTGTGTGCGTCTCTGTGTGTGTGTGTGTGTGCGTCTCTGTGTGTGTGTGTGTGTGTGTCTCTGTGTGTGTGTGTGTGTGTGTGTGTGTGCGTCTCTGTGTGTGTGTGTGTGTGCGTCTCTGTGTGTGTGTGTGTGTGTGTCTCTGTGTGTGTGTGTGTGTGTGTCTCTGTGTGTGTGTGTGTGTGTGTGTGTGTGTGTGTGTGTGTGTGTGTGTGTGTGTGTGTGTGTGTGTGTCTGTGTGTACCTTACTGTCCAGCTGCTGAACCAGCTGTGTGAGTGTGTGTCTTCTGTCCTGGATCTGTTGTCTTCTGTCCTGCAGAGATGTGAGCAGAGTCTCCGTCTCCTCCACCACCGACCTGTTCTCCGCCTTCAGAGCCTTCCAGCGCCTCCGAGCCCCGCCGTCTGAATATGAAAAGGACAAATAACAGAAACAAGAACACAGTAGAGGCATCAACACAACAAGATCATCTAGAGAACTAAATATTACCTCAATATTTCTACGGCCCTGCACCTAGTGGTTTTTACCTGCCTGGATAGTTTCCCTCCCTTCTGATGTTTGTCCACATGAGCACCCTTACTTCTGCTAAACTCAGGTTAGGTCTGGGTCTTCACAGGCTGCATGTTTTCATACACACACAACCTGACAGAGCTCAACCTTTCATCACTGGAGTGTTAGAGAATTCATTTCACTGATTTATGTCTTCACTTACATTTAAGGGGTGGTGGTCCAGTGGATATGACCCATGCCTTTGGTTTGGGAGATCTAGGTTTGATTCCCACTGAGATACATCAACCAGTGTGTCCCTGAGCAAGGCACTTAACCCCTAGTTGCTCCAGAGGCGTGCGACCTCTGACATACATAGTAACTGTAAGTCGCTTTGGATAAAAGCGTCAGTTAAATGACATGTAATGTAATGTAAAAGGGACGTAGCTCTTCAAGTAAAGTGTCTCTCCATCTTTCTTTGGACTGCCCTCTCTCTCTATCATCTGTTAATATCCTCTGAGTCTTGACAGTGAAAGAAATGTTAGTTATCTCATGTGTAGTGGTGGAATGTAACTAAATACAATGACATTGTTAAGTAATAATTAGGGCTGAACGATTTTTGAAAATAATCTAATTGCGATTTTTTTCAAAAATATTGCGATTGCGATTCAATATGCGATTATTTTTTAAGCTCTTTGTCTTCTGTATTATTCAACAAAGACAAGCAATGCATCATTGTATAGTATGAACAACACAAGATTAGATAGATTAAACAAACTGTTGTTTCCTGGAGGCCAGGCCTGGATGTGATGATGAAATCAGGTGATGCATGAATTTATATGAATGACATCTTTTATTTAACTACTTCAGTCCCAGTAGTATATTGAGCACTGACTGATTATTTAATTAGTATTTACTGTAATAAACATATGTAAACATGTGGATTGCACTTTTTAAACACTGTCTTTGAACTTTACTAGACAGTTAAATAAGTAAAAATATAGTATATACAGTATATACAACGGTGTATTTTTTTTTACAGCCCCCCCCCATGAAGTTGCGTGCCGTGTGCATGACAGCGTCAACGTTGCACTCAGAGACAGAGAGGCTATCGTTACGTTAGCAGTAGCATGCTGCTGCTGGTCTTGCCGTGGGATTAACTGTACTAGTAAAACTGTTGAAACAACGCGGCCACGCTGCTGTGAAAGCTCCCTGAACGTCATTTATCAGAGTCTGGTTGTTACCCCTCCCCGTGGCAGTCTCCTCCACTCATATCTTTATAACCATAACGGAGCTAGCTAACTGGAGCTAACCGCTAATCAGAGCTAATCGTTGCTAACCGAGCCTTCAGTTCTGCGTGCCTGTATTCATTAACTGCATGTATGGACTCGAGCCCGAATAAGACCCTTCATTTTATTAAAATGGCTGTAAAAGTTTTAAACTACAACTCAGAGTTGTTTGAATGACAGAAATCTGCTCAAGTTACGGCGTAGCGTAAGCGTGCTAAGTTGATGCTTTCTCTGCGGAGTGCAGACTGATTTGCTCTCGCGAGACATGTGACCAAATCGCAGCCTTTGTGATTAGGAAATCGCGTCTCGCAAATGCAATTAATCGTTCAGCCCTAGTAATAATTCAAGATACTTGGATTTAACGTGAGTGTATCTATTTGATGTTCTTTATATTTCTACTTCACTACAGTATGTAGTGTAGTACACGTTAGTCTGACAGCTCTACTAACGGTTCATACCTCTCCTGTCCCCTTTAAACCCTATCACACCACGGTCAGACTGAAAAGTCTTTAAAAAACGAAACAACCTGAGCCTTAGAGAGCCAAACAGGTCATGTCAAGCCCTGAATCTAATAACATGCAAACAAAAACACAAATTTTACACTAAGATATATGTAGAAATAATAATAAATCCAAGACACAACACACACAACTGCTGAATCAGGGCTCTTGCACCTTTTAATGGTCAAAATAGGGCTGATAACCATCATCATTTTATAAATCGTGATATGAATTTTCATCTTTGGTATCAGGTCAAAAGATTTTCATATTGAGTGTGTGTGTGTGTATGTGTGTGTGTGTGTGTATATATACCAGGTTGGGGGGGGGCAGGGCTGTGTCATCAGTTGCTGGGCAGACTCCAGACCCTCCAGTAGAGACATCATGGAGTCCAGAACAAACAGCTGACGACCCAGAATCTTCTGGACACGACGGCTGTCCTACACACACACACACACACACACACAAACACACACACACACACACACACGTAACAGAGTAATTATACACTGTGGTCCTGCTACACTACCTAAAGTAAAAACATGAATGTAATGTAACATTGTAATTTCCCCTTGCGGGATTAATAAAGTATAAATTATTATTATTATTATTAAAAGAGAGGCCGACTGAAGGGTCAGGTGGAGAACCATCCTGGCTGCTTCAGAACAGTCGGACTCAGAGTCTCCACAGAGATCCAGGAGAGACGGATCACAGCGCTGCACAACACTGATACATACATATACACATATATATATATATATATATATATATATATATATATATATATATATATATATATATAGAGAGAGAGAGAGAGAGAGAGAGAGAGAGACACACATACACACAGACACACAGACACACACACAGAGATATACACACACACACACACATACAGAGAGAGACACGCACACACACACACACACACACACACACTCACACAGAGACACACACACACACAGATATATATACACACACACACACACATACACACAGAGACACACACAGACATATACACACACACACGCACACACACACACACACAGATATACACAAACACACACACACACACAAAGATACACAAACACACACACACACACACATACACATACACACACACGCAGATACACACACAGATATACATACCTATACACACACACACACACACACACACACACACACACACACACACACACACACACACACACACAGAGAGATACACACAGAGATGCACACACACACACAGCTTCATGTAAACAACATGGTTTATTCCTCAGCTGGAGGATGTAACTGAGTACATTTACTCAATTAGTACCATAGGTAAAGTAGTGTACTTTACTTGAGTATCTCCATGTTCTCCTCCCTCCTACTTGTACTCCACTACATATCCCAGGTTAATACAGTACTTCTTACTCCAGTAACGTTACATTAGTCTGGCAGCTGTAGTTACTTTACAGCTTTAGTTACTTCCATCTCCTTCCTGTATCTCCAGATGTAGTAGTTAGTGTGGTAGAAGTACTTTACTGCAGTAAGTACTCTGAATACATTCCCCCCACTGTTAATTTACTCTGACTGAAAACTAACAGCAGATCATTAACAGCCGTTAGCTACGTTAGCTTACTAACGTCGCCGTTAGCTTAATAACCTCACAGTTAGCTTAATAACGTCACAGTTAGCTTAATAACGTTGCCGTTAGCTCTGAGTTCAGCCGTTTGAGTTCCACATTCTGAACCGTTAGCGACATGAAAACACCGTCTGAACGTTAACCAACATCTCAAACACTCTGACCGAGTCGCAGTGACATGTTAAATGTGAATAATATGGCGCGTTCATGCCACCTCGGAATAACAGGGACCGCTCCCGTGATTACGTTGTTTTTCCGACTACCAGCGTTCACATGGTTAGGATGGTGTCGGGATGCGTGTTCTTCTTCTTTTGTTATATTGGCGTTTGGCATAACAACTTGTTGCATGACTGCCACCAACTGTTGGCCGTAGCCTAGAGCATCAGGTGTGTGAAAACCTGGTGAAAACATCAAGGCCACAATAATTTGCTGCTGTTTTCTTATGCGAGCATACAAACAGCACATCGTCAGGTGTTTGTGTTATCTGCAGGACAACGAACGGGAAAGGACACGGATAATGTGTTGTTGTTTTTTTTATACATAGGCCTATTTATGAATAATTTGAAACATGTTATGTCTGTGTATGTTTCTCAGCAGAGGCGTTTGTCCACAATAAATAAGTTTATTGTCATTGAAATATGTTTAGTGAACCAAAGTCGCCTACATCAAACGTCAGTTGTCAACAACGCGTCACCAACTAGGAAACTCGGTTAGCAAAATCTGGCCCGAGTTTCCCACCTCTGATTCCGACAGGAAGGGACGTGAATGATGACGTTTTCACTCGGAAAAACGTTTTTCCGATGTCCATGAACGCACGGTAAAGCGTTAAATGTTAAAGACTTACGCTCCAACGTCTGCCATTTCTGTTTTCAAATATCCGCGGCACCACGAGCAATCTGATTGGCCGCTTGACGATGACGTAGCAGCGCGTTGAGCCAATCAGGAATAACTCTTTTCAAAAAACTTTATTGTTAATGTATCAGATCGACATTCACAGTAAGTATAAATAAAACAGCATAAAGGGACAGATCTGTGAACAGACAGTGACGACATTAAACATTTAAAATGTGTCAAGCTGTCCAGAAAATGTGGAAGAATCATCTAAGTAGGTATCGGATGCCTCAATGGTAAGAGACCTTTTTAGGGCTGAGGTTACATTTGTGCCTGGGATTTGGGGTGTTCTTTTGTGTCTCTGGTGCTTCCACACACATACCAACTTTGAAAAAAATCCATCCATGGTGTTCAGAGTGAAAACAAGGTTTTTTAGTGCTGAATTTACACTTATGAATGTGAAATTTTGCCAAAAGAATTAATAAATTTATAATGAAGTACATTTTTTCTTTACTATGGCATTTATAAAAGCAAAAAACAACATCCTTCCACAATAAGGCAAAGTCTTTATAAATATGGTCAATGATGAATCTGCTGAGGTTTTGCCAAAACGTTGTGGTGTGAGGGCAATGCCAAAAGAGGTGCAGAACAGTTTCTGGGTGGTCTTCACAAAAAGATCAGTTTGTGTTGATACCTCTTTTAAATGTAATCATGTAATGATTAGCAGGGTAATATCTGTGAATTATTCTGAGAGATACTTCTTTCACCTTGTTTACTATCAAGTATCTGTGAGGAATCATCCAAACCTTTTTCCAATCAATGTCATTTACAAATCGGTTCCAATAAAATGTAACATTTGGAATAGAAACAATTTCTTTCTGAAATAATGCACGAATGTTCTTATTATTATGAGGAAGTTGGGAAAAACAGATTCTTCCAACTGGTGATTCAGCCACATCGGGGAGGGAGACAGAAGTAGGTGAAGTCTGCCAGTATACTTAAAAAGCATGATTGTGCCTGATGGAATGGAGTCAAATACAATAGTGAATTCTTTCGGCGTAACTGGAATGTTATATGTTGATAAAAAGTCTCTATAGGAGAAAAGTCGCCCCTCTACATTAAATAGCTGGTCCACCAGCAGAATCTGATTGTGTACCCAATTCTCAAAATAAAATGATTTGTTCTTATATAAAATATCTCTGTTATTCCAAATTAGATACCTGTGAGGTGAGAAATTATGCTTGTAAATAAGGGACCAAGCTAAGAGGACCTGCAGTTTTACAGGGAGTTTGTCTACATTGTAGTTACAATTCAAAATAAAGCCCAGACCACCAAAACGAGAGAATATATAATGGGGAATAAAATTCCAAATCGAGACGTTTTTAAGAAAATGCTTAGCCCAATTAATCTTAAAGGTATTATTTAGAGTATTGAAGTCCAAAAAATGTAGCCCACCAGATTCATATTTATTCATAACAACACTTTTTTTGATATAATGGATACGATTTTTCCAGATGAAGTCAAAAAGCATTCTATCAATGTCTTTACAGATTTTACTATCCAAGTGTAAAGAGAGAGCTGCGTATGTTAGCCTGGATATCCTTCAGCCTTGGTAAGCAACATTCTGCCTTTTAGAGAGAAGTCCCTTTGCAACCACTGCTTCAGTTTGTTCTGAGTTTTTTTAATGATTGGAGAGAAATTTAACGGACATCTCATTTTCTGATCTTTAGAGATAATAATACCCAAGTACGTAACTTCTTTCTTGATCGGAATGTTGCAAATAGTTTGTATATTACAGTCTTTTAAAGACAATAGCTCACATTTATTAATATTTAGGCATAAACCGGAGGCCTCTGAAAACTGGTTAATTACTTGAATGGTAACAGGTATCTGGCTTGCATTTTTTAAAAAGATTGTGGTATCGTCAGCAAGCTGACTGATGATGATATCCCTACTCGCAATAGAGATTCATTGTATAGCACTATTACACACATAAGTTGTGAGAATTTGTGTACAAAGTAAAAACAAATAAGGGGAAATCGGGCATCCCTGACGAATACCCCATTCCAGATAAAATCTAGGGGAAGTTCTATTTTTCAGTTTTATAGAGCTATTGCCATTAACATATAAGGTTTTAATTGCTTTGCGGAAAAAGTACCCAAAACCAAATTTCTCTAAAGATAGAAAAATAAATTGGTGTTCTATTGTATCAAAGGCCTTATAGAAGTCTAAGAGGAGGATGAAGCTATCTTCGGATATTAAGTCAGAGTAGTCAAGAATATCTAATACTAGTCTAATATTATTAGAGATATGCCTGTTTATCATAAAGCCTGATTGTGTCTCATCTATAATTGTGTCAAGAGTTTCTTTAATTCTTCTGGCAAATATTGATGCCATAATTTTGTAATCATTGTTAAGCAGACAAATGGGTCTCCAGCTGTCAATAAAGAGCGGATCTTTTCTAGGCTTGGGAATCAATGTGACCAGCCCTTGAGTGAGGCTAGGAGGAAGGGAATCATTCTCTATACTCTCCATAAAAACCTGTAAAAATGGGGCCAAATGCTCTGAGAACGCTTTATAAAGTTCTGCAGTTAACCCGTCAGTGCTGGGGGATTTATTGTTTTTAAGTCGAGCAATCGAATCAGTGACCTCTGCCAATGTAAGCGGGGTGTCACAATAATCTTTGTCTGCCACATCAATCTTTCTTACATTATTTACAGAGTTAAGAAAATGAGACGCAACTTCTTTATTATATTTTGAGCTGTATAAATTGCTATAGAATTTGGAACAAAAATTTGAAATTAATTTAGCGTCATCAGTAACGACCCCATTAATATTTAAATTATGGATGGAATTGATTTTAGATCGGTATCTTTCAAGACGGAAAAAGTAAGCAGAATTTTGCTCCCCCTCCTCCAGCCATCTTTTCCTAGACCTTACAAAGGCTCCCTCTGCTTTTTGTCGATATAATTCGTCTAATTTATTTTGGAGTTGTAAAAGAAGTAGTCTATCCTTCTCTGAAACTTCCTCAGGTGGTCTCTGATAGAATGAGGAAATTGTATTTATGACTTGATCTTCTTCTGCTCTTTTAGCTTTGGCAATAGAGGTTCCATACTGTCTCAAGAATTTTCCTGACTCGAACTTAAGCAGTTCCCAGTTGGTGTTGTAGGATTTTTCCTTTTTAGCCTTGTTGTAATAATGAGTAATTAACCTAATAATTTCAGCCTTAACCTTTTCATGTTTTAACAGGGAATTGTTTAATTTCCAGCAGCAAGATCTATGGAATGTATTAGATGCACTAAATTGGATGTTTATATGAATTGCTCTATATGGTCAATAAGGGGTGTGGCATGGATATTTACTGTAACTTTCTCTTTTTCAATGTTACTGGATAATAGCCAAAAATCTATGCGAGACTGGCTGGATCCTGACCTGTTGCTCCAAGTAAAGGATCAGGAAATTTCTCTCTCCATACATCTACAATGTTAAATCTTCCCATAAGTCTTTTAAGGTTTGTGCTGATGGAGGAGGGCCGCCCAGGGGGCCACCTGTCAATAGCATTATCTAGGGCAATATTAAAGTCTCCACCAATTAAAAGAAGAGAGTTTGGGTATCTGGTGAGCCAAAATGTAATTCTTTCCTCTATTGAATCAAGTAATTTATCATTCTCAAGTTTGTTATTGTAACCGTAAATATTAATAACAATGCTAGAAACGTTGTCAACTCTAATTATAAGACATATGTAGTGTCCTAGGGAGTCACAGTCTGAGTGTAAGACATCACCTGAGAAAGTATTTTTAAGCGTGGTTACTCCAGCAGATCTCTCTGAGCCCTGAGAGAACCAAATATCGTTACCCCATTAAGATTTCCAAAAATTGACATCAGCAGACGTGGAATGACTTTTTCTTGAAAAACAAAAATCTGTACGAAGTTGTTTGGCAAATAAAAATAAGGCTTTCCTTTTACAAATCTGTCTTAGCCCCCTGGCATTTAAAGAAACAATAGATGAAGACAAAGTTATTAACGAACGCGAACAAGGAATAAACTAGAAAGTGATCAATCAATCACAATCAATAACCAATTGGTTAGAAAGATAATACCGGATAAGGGGACCGAGTGCTGCTTCATATAAAAAAACAAAAAACGGTAAAGAGAAAAGGATATAGTTCCGGCCAACTAAAAAGCACAGCGTTCCTAATCAGCTGCCTTGTTTATTAAACGGTCTAAAAGAACTAAACAAAAAACAGAACATATAATAGAGATGGCAGCGATTTTCTAAATTAAAGTGCCTTTGTAAAGTCCTACTAACAGTCCAATAAAAACTATAACATTACAATATCAACTCTGAATGTAGTGCAAATCAAACCAGTGGGTGACCTTGTGTTAACAGGCAGCAGGCGAGACTGTTTCTTAGGTGGGCAGAGGGACTTCTGATCCGTTGACAAATCTGCGACCACCAATGAAGAAGGCTGGTTTGCCCTTCTCTCGAGCTTTTTTTATCACTGGCCAAAGTTTGCTCCTTCGTTCTCTGTCTTCTTTAGAGAGATCCTCCGCAAATCTTAATCCGTTGTCGCGTAGGTGCGGTGACGTCTTCGCAGCTTTCCATACGGCGTCTCTGCAGACACGTGCAATGAATTGGATGATGATGCCTCTGGGTTTGTAGTCATTCTGCCGCTTAGTGCCGAGCCGATGTACGGTGTCGATAGCGTCAGCCAGCCTGTTCTTTTCCTCCGGCAGAACAGCCTGACAGACCTCGATGGCCTTCTTTCGTATGTTTTCCTTTTCTGATTCTTCGACTCCGTAAAGTCTAAGGTTCCATCTCCTGGAGTATCTCTCTAACTCCGAAACCCTTTGCTGACATGTGTCTACTCATTTTTCTTCTTTTGCCATTTTCACCTCGAGTGTACACACTTTGATTTTTACATCCTTGATCTCTGCACACACAAAGTCAATTGTCTTTTTGAGACCTTCAATTTTAAGTGCATTGGCACTGACCATGCTTTCAATGTTGTCTGACCGCATGTTTATCAGAGCTGAGAGGCTAGCTATGATATCGTTGGTGTTGGTTTGTTCAGACCCGACTGTGTACATCATTTTCTTCGGTGCTGGCGACTTACTGGGAGTCATAGGAAGAGGTGGAAATTCATCCATAAAGTCTTCCACAGTGGTGAGAGGCAGGAGAGTGGAGGTATAATCGTGACAATTGTCAACTAGAGCATTGCCAGCTTTAAGAGTAACGTTGCTAGCATCAAGATTTAGCTTCTGTCCGGCGCTCTCTTGGGGTCTTTTCCTTTCGCGTTGGTTTGGCATTGCTCAATAGTTCGTCTTACGAGTGCTGTAGTATTTCTGAAAACAAAATGTAGTGCTTGGCGAGTTAATAAATTTAGTTTTACCGTTTCCAAAACTTTTCTTTGCAGAGCTCGGTAGAAAGCGTCTACTCACTCGGCCATCTTGGCACGCCCCCCGTCTCTGGGTGAGCTGTTCAAAATGGGCACGGCTTGTGACGTCACAAGCCGAAACGAGCAAGCTAACCGCAACCATTAGCTCGTAGCGTTAGTGTTAGCATGCTAACGCTAATGCTAGCATGCTACCTCGTTCTCAATAGCAAAGCACTGCTACAACACACACAAGTTCACCATAATCTAGAAAAAGAACTACTTCCCCCTCTACTGTGAACTACTGTGCCCCCTCATTTAGAAGTCTCCCAGCTAATCCTGCCTTGTAACTGACCGAAGTTGTAGAAACAGCCTTTCTTTTACTGTCTATGGAGCTAGCTAGCTGACATGATCTACATCTGAGCTACTGGGCATGTGCAATCAAAGATAGTACAGAAGAAGAAGAAGAAAAGAGGTCTCACTCTGTAGCTAAAACAGAGACCAGCTGAAAAGAGGATCTGCAGCAGTGAGAGAGAGCACTGCAGTACAACAAAAAGATGGTGTTTTTTGAAAATTAAACCATGTAAACCTATTCTGGTTCAAACTTAAAATACAATTATGAACCTGAAAATGAGCATAATATGGCTGCTTTAAGCTTAGAGTCAGATCCAGGGTAATTCCTCCACATTTATGATTTTATGCAGTAGCATAAAAAGTCATTGTATAGTATGTCAAAAAGTCATTATATAGTATGTCAAAAAGTCATAATATAGTATGTCAAAAAGTCATAGTATAGTATGTCAAAAAGTCATAGTATAGTATGTCAAAAAGTCATAAAAAGTCATAGTATAATATGTCAAAAAGTCATAATATAGTATGCCAAAAAGTCATAATATAGTATGCCAAAAAGTCATAGTATAGTATGTCAAAAAGTCATAATATAGTATGTCAAAAAGTCATAGTATAGTACGTCAAAAAGTCATAGTATAGTATGTCAAAAAGTCATAATATAGTATGTCAAAAAGTCATAATATAGTATGTCAAAAAGTCATAGTATAGTATGTCAAAAAGTCATAAAAAGTCATAGTATAATATGTCAAAAAGTCATAATATAGTATGCCAAAAAGTCATAATATAGTATGCCAAAAAGTCATAGTATAGTATGTCAAAAAGTCATAATATAGTATGTCAAAAAGTCATAGTATAGTACGTCAAAAAGTCATAGTATAGTATGTCAAAAAGTCATGGTATAGTATGTCAAAAAGTCATATTATAGTATGTCAAAAAGTCATAGTATAGTACGTCAAAAAGTCATAATATAGTACGTCAAAAAGTCATAGTATAGTATGTCAAAAAGTCATAGTATAGTATGTCAAAAAGTCATAGTATAGTATGTCAAAAAGTCATAATATAGTATGTCAAAAAGTCATAGTATAGTATGTCAAAAAGTCATAGTATAGTATGTCAAAAAGTCATAGTATAGTATGTCAAAAAGTCATAGTATAGTATGTCAAAAAGTCATAGTATAGTATGTTAAAAAGTCATTGTATAGTATGTCAAAAAGTCATAGTATAGTATGTCAAAGTCATAATATAGTATGTCAAAAAGTCATAATATAGTATGTTAAAAAGTCATAGTATAGTATGTCAAAAAGTCATAGTATAGTATGTCAAAATGTCATAGTATAGTATGTCAAAAAGTCATTGTATAGTATTTTAAAAAGTCATAGTATAGTATGTCAAAAAGTCATAGTATAGTATGTCAAAAAGTCGTAATATAGTATGTCAAAAAGTCATAGTATAGTATGTCAAAAAGTCGTGATATAGTATGTCAAAAAGTCAGTATAGTATGTCAAAAAGTCATAATATAGTATGTCAAAAAGTCATAGTATAGTATGTCAAAAAATCATAGTATAGTATGTTAAAAAGTCATTGTATAGTATGTCAAAAAGTCATAATATAGTATGTCAAAAAGTCATAGTATAGTATGTTAAAGTCATAGTATATTATGTCAAAGTCATAGTATAGTATGTCAAAAAGTCATAGTATAGTATGTTAAAAAGTCATAGTATAGTATGTCAAAAAGTCATAGTATAGTATGTCAAAAAGTCATTGTATAGTATTTTAAAAAGTCATAGTATAGTATGTCAAAAAGTCATAGTATAGTATGTCAAAAAGTCGTAATATAGTATGTTAAAAAGTCATAGTATAGAATGTCAAAAAGTCATAGTATAGTATGTTAAAAAGTCATTGTATAGTATGTGAAAAAGTCATAATATAGTATGTCAAAAAATCATTATATAGTATGTCAAAAAGTCATAATATAGTATGTCAAAAAGTCATAGTATAGTATGTCAAAAAGTCATAATATAATATGTCAAAAAGTCATTGTATAGTATGTCAAAAAGTCATAGTATAGTATGTCAAAAAGTCATAGTATAGTATGTCAAAAAGTCATAATATAATATGTCAAAAAGTCATAATATAGTATGTCAAAAAGTCATAATATAGTATGTCAAAAAGTCATAGTATAGTATGTCAAAAAGTCATAGTATAGTATGTTAATGTCATAGTATATTATTAAAGTCCATTGTCCCCTCACTCGCGAACAAGACACCAAGGTACTTGAACTCCTTCACTTGGGGTAAGGACTCATTCCCTACCTGGAGAAGACACTCCATCGGTTTCCTGCTGAGAACCATGGCCTCCGATTTAGAGGTGCTGATCCTCATCCCAGCCGCTTCACACTCGGCTGCGAACCGATCCAGTGAGTGCTGAAGGTCACAGGCCGATGATGCCATCAGGACCACATCATCTGCAAAGAGCAGCGATGAGATCCCCAGCCCACCGAACTGCAACCCCTCCCCACCCCGACTATGCCTAGATATCCTGTCCATAAATACTACAAACAGGATTGGTGACAAAGCGCAGCCCTGGCGGAGGCCAACTCTCACCTGAAACGAGTCCGACTTACTGCCGAGAACCCGGACACAGCTCTCACTTTGGTCGTACAGAGATTGGATGGCCCTGAGAAGAGACCCCCTCACCCCATACTCCCGCAGCACCTCCCACAGTATGGTGGTAGTTTTGGTCCACCAAACGGACACCAGGTGGGATTCAAGATCAGCCCCAGTGACAAAAGTTTTCATTCTGTATGATGTTATCGTGGAGGTGCTGGCACAGTACGCGGAAGAAGGGGGACAGAGTGAGATTGAGGCACAGTCACTTCTTCAGCAGATCAGAACAAAAAAGTTCATATTCCTCCTTGTACTTTTTAAACAGTTGTTCAGTAAATCAGACTTCACGTCTAAAAGCCTCCAGTCCATCACCACATCTGTGACAGACATGGTTGATTTGATTGAGAACCTCAAACAAGAACTGACAAACATTCGCTCCGGTGCGTTCTCAAAGATGTTAGCAACAACAAATAAGATGATGGAGGATCATGATGTCGAGAACTGGGATGTACCCAGTTTGCCCCCCCGCTCAAGCAAGCTCCCAGGCCGATTTGAGGGAAGTACTGTCACATGCACGTTGGGGAAATTGACAAGGGTGAGGAGTGACAGTGACTTGCGCAACATTTCCAACACGCTAATAGACTGTCAGCTTAATGAACTGAACACTCGATTCCACAGTGACACCTACGGCCTCATGGCATCTGCGGCAATCCTGATGTCCCCTAGCCTTGATACAAATGACACCACCTTGGCCACTATAGCGACCTCTCTCAATGATGCAGGGAAGTGCTTCCACATAACCATATCAGAGTCGGAGCTCGCAGTGTTTGTGCAACTCATAGAGAGGAAGAAAAAAAGAGGGGAACATCTCAAAAGTCTCGTTGAAGTGATGGACATATGCAATGAGGACGTTTTCCCGAATATGCATGCTTTCTTAAAAGCTCTGATAACACTGCCAATGACATCCTGTACAGTTGAACGTGTCTTTTCCAGTGTCAACCGGATTAAAACACCAAATAGGAGCACCATGCTTACTTCTCGCCTAATGTCCCTCTGTCTGTTGACATTTGAGAGAGAGCTTACAGTAACTCTTGACTTTGATGAAATCATTGACATTTTCAAAAGCAAACCCCGCTGACTACTCCTGTAATTTCGGAGAGATAGGTAGGCCACAGCATGCCTTTTCCTACTGCTCTGTTAAAAAAAATTGATTTGCAATGAATGAATATTCTTCTCATGCTCTCTCCCATGCCTATACTTTCACGTTTGGCGTATAGTGTAATATGAATGTAATTTAGCCTACCCAGTTGTTTTCAAGTTAAGTTATTTTTTAGCCTGATAAGTTAGCCATAATGGCTTCTGAAATGGGTTGTTGTGTCAGTGTGTGTGTGTGACTGCGAGGCGACTTAAAAACAATAGAGATGATTTTAGTATATGTTTAAATTTAGTAGGCTAATATAACTGAGAGAAAAAGAGGAAATTACTCTTTCCGTGTTTTTTTTGTGTTTAATTGTGTACCGCCAGAGGATGATAACAGTAATGTATGTGAAGGCTACTCTGGCTGCATTGTATTATGTCATTATATGAGATATATGGATACAAATAATCGATTCATAACTCGCTACAGGCGCATTTCTATTTCTAACAGCTTGTTACCGTTAAGTTCTTTTCCCTCATGGTTTTCTCTTGTTATGGCCAATGATGCTTTAGGGCTTATTATGTGATTTATTTCCTTTTGTTAAACATGTTTATAACATGAATCACACTAAAGTAACAGTTTGTCTCGGTAGGAAATAACTTGAGTCTTGTTGTTTTACATGACAGATGCTGTTCTCATTTGTCAACTGTCGGGCAGTGTTGCTGATCTGTATTGTTGAAAACTTAAAACAATTAAACAGAATTGTAAAATATTCGGCCTCATGTTATACGAGCAGAACTAAACTATGTTTTGAGGAAATATTAGATTCCTGACGACTTTTACAGTCTATAGAGAGATGCGATGCGCTATAGCACAGCCAGGTATGGTGCGTAATGGAGATTCCAAAGCGCTCTTCTTTGGTCAGAACCATGGACAGCGATCGCGGATAGGTCCGTCCTATGCACCGAATCTTTTTACAATGCAACAAAATATTGAAAGAGCATCAAGCTATTAAAATCTCTATAATGTAAGCACAGATAATATAACAGTATACTAGTCATTTGTATTAGGTTAAACAGTGATTTGATAACGGTTTTAATTTTAGGCCCACCCACAATTGGTCTGGCCCATCCAAAACTGGAATCCTGGCGCCGTGCCTGCTATCGACCAAACCCTCCTTTCCAGCACCTTGGAGTAGACTTTACCAGGGAGGCTAAAAAGTCATAGTATAGTATTTTAAAAAGTCATAAAGTCATAATATAGTATGTTAAAAAGTCATAGTATATTATACTATGACTTTTTATGACTTTTTGACATACTATATTATGACTTTTTATGAATGTCTTTAAGTCATAAAAATATAAAAAGTATATAGTATAGTATGTAAAAAAGTCATAATATAGTATGTCAAAAAGTCATAGTGTAGTATGTCAAAAAGTCATAAAAAGTCATAGTGTAGTATGTCAAAAAGTCATAAAAAGTCATAAAAAGTCATAGTGTAGTATGTCAAAAAGTCATAAAAAGTCATAGTATAGTATGTTTTATTAATGTACGCTGTCAGTTTCCTGGTTCAAACTGAACTGAAGGTAAAGCTGTGCTCTGATTGGTTGTTTCTGCTCAGATCTGTGCTGTGTATCAGATAAAAACACGAGAGACAGTAATGCTGAAGCTGTTTATTGCAGAGAAAGAATAAAGAGCAGTACAGCAGAATGCAGGACACACCTTGTAACAGAACATTGTTGTCCTGTTACAACAGAATCACAGCTGCTGAAGTCTGACATGTCAAGTCAGTAGTGACATGAGAGACAGAAAATAGAAGAACAGGATCATCACAGGAGCTGTTTCTGTCTTTAAAGTCCTTTATTATTAGGGACTGAGCACCAACAACGGCCCTGTTATGTTTGGTAGTTCTTTCCTTATTATTATTATATTTAACTTTGGTTCTGACTGAATACTGCGCTTTACGCTGGGCTTTCACAAGCAGCTTCACCATCAGCAGAGTCAACTTCTGCAGGGCGGTAGCTGCCTGTATAGTCCAACGTGACATCATGACATCACGTAAACATACATGCCCACTTTCTTAAGCCAAGTGGCGTGTTATCTGTACGCATTTTGAGCTATCCGCATGTATGTCTACACTGTATGCAGCAGACGTAAACATACACGCCACTTGCCATGTTATCACGAAAAGAAAGCTACGGTTGGAAGAAAAACGTGGTAGGAAACGTGACGGGTTGGGTTTAGGAACCCAACCCGCTCTCTGCAGGGTAAATCCAGACAGCTAGCTAGACTATCTGTCCAATCTGAGTTTTCTGTTGCACGACTAAAACTACTTTTGAACGTCCACATGTTCCACCAAAACAAGTTCCTTCCTGAGACTATTTAGCAGAGGCACCGTGGCTCCGTCCGGAGCTTAGCACCGCCCAAGACTATTGTGATTGGTTTAAAGAAATACCAATAAACCAGAGCTGTGTGGACTAGTCAGACCTTCCTCCGCAGAGCTGTGGAGGAAGGTCTGGACAGGAGAGACTACTGCCTGTATAAACCCAGCGCTAGAACGCAAACTTATGAATATAAGTTTAATTTAATTCTCTCGGCACCGCAGCTCTTATGAGACAGACACAACGTGAGGATGGCTGTAATATATTTTCACAAACTGATGTTTAACTATTTTGCATTTTACTTTTTGTATGCAGTATTTGCGTACACTACTGTAAGCAGTATTTGTTAACACTACTGTATGCAGTATTTGTTTACACTACTGTAGTATAGTAGTAGTATAACTGCAGTAAACCATTCTAACAGCTCGGCCCCTAAACAACAGGGTCCTGCATCTTTGCTGCTCGGCCACTAATAATAATAATAATAATAATAAAGATATCAAGGAGGCTCGGAATAGGAGAAGTTGGAGTCCCTGACTGAAGCTGCTGCACCGTGACCCGACCCCAGGATCAGCGGTTGAAGACAGATGGATGACATCACTACTCATTGAGTTTCAGGCTCCCCCCGATCACCAAGTAGCCCTGCAAACACACAACATATTAACCCTCAGAGGTCAGAGAGCATCTTCACACATCTTCTTAAATTCACCTTTTTAAGGTATTTGTATATAAGTGATCCCCGAGTGTTTCACATCAAAATGTTCAGAACAAACTCAGATTTCTGTATAGTGACGCCCAAATCTGTCCCACACTGACGTGTAAAGAGATAATTTGGGGGGCTAAATCTGAAAACGTTGATCTTTGCTTTCTGAAATTCCTCAACTCTCTTTTAGAAAACAAACCGTAACTTGTGATGTGTGTACGAGTTGTTTCAGTGCTTGATGTGATTAGTTCACAAAGTTGTGTAATTTATGATAAAAAAAGTAAATAAATGTATGAGATGAAATTTTCAGAAAAAAATTTCAGAGTCATGCTGCAGAGTGATGCTGGGGGAGTTTTTTGGGAAACACTCACATCATAATAGTCGATCTTTGTCTGAGTTAAGTCCAGTCCATCAGGCAGAGGAATCTGGATTCCTTCTCCTTCTGTAAAGCTGCCTACACACGCAAAACACGCACGCACGCACGCACGCACGCGCGCACACACACACACACACACACACACACACACACACACACAGATTAACGTACATATATTCAAATTTGTTTATTAGGATAAACCCCTTGAAATTCAATTCAATTCAATTGTATTTATAGTATCAAATCATAACAAGTTATCTCAAGACACTGTACAGATAGAGTAGGTCTAGACCACACTCTATAATTTACAAAGACCCAACAATTCCAGTAATTCCCCCAAGAGCAAGCATTCAGTCAGTCAGGAGAGTTTTTTTGTGATTGTTGCAGGCAAAAATCCTTGATTATGTGGCACATTTTCTTAAAAAATGCAATGGAATATGCGGGATATTTATGCAATTTTATGCGATGAAATTGCATGAACTTGCAACAACTGTGGTTTCATCATGGCTTCATCGCGGGGTTTGCAGCTTTTCGATGATGTTCACGTCGCGTAATTACGTCACTTCATAACGTTCCCATGGTAACAGGGGAAAATGGCTGCTCTTGTGTGAAGTAAACGCAACATTTTGCAACTTTCTGCTAAGATATATGTGACTTTTTTGCAATGAAAATGCGGGTATTATGAAATCATGCAAGCCCCGTATATTTTGCGTGGAAATCTGCAATTTATGCGGCAAAAGTGCAGCGTATTTGAAAAAATGCGGCCCCCGCATAAATATGCAGACTTTGGCTGAGTCACAACAAAGATAATGGAATTATGACTAGAAATAGTAGTTGTAGTAGTTCAGGACGTAGCAGGGACAAAAAACATAAGGACTCTGGGGAATAAACTCCCCAGAGCTAGATTAGTAACAAGCATTTCTGGGACATGGATGCACACAGATGGAAAGAGAGAGGCGAGAGGAGCTCAGTGTGTCAAAGAAAGTCCCCTGGCAGTCTAAAACTATAACAGCATAATTAAGAGCTGGTGCAAGGCAAACCTGAGCCAGTTCTATAAGGGTTGGTAGATGAATCTGACGACTATGAAGAGAATCAGAGAAGAGAAGGGGTGCCGTGTCTGCAGAAATACACCCTCCCCCACCGGTATAGTCGAACGCTGCAACTCCTCACTCCCTAACTATAAGCTTTATCAAAGAGGAGAGTTTTAAGTTTACTCTTAAATGGTGTGACGGTGTCTGCCTCCCAAATACAGACCAGGAGCTGGTTCCACAGGAGAGGAGCCTGGTAGCTGAAGGCTCTGGCTCCCATTCTACTTTTAGAGACTCTAGGAACCACAAGTAGCTCTGAATTCTGGGAGCGCAGTGCCCTAGTGGGACAATAAGGTACTATGAGCTTCAATATATGATGGTGCTTGACCATTTAGAGTTTTGTAGGTCAGGAGAAGGATTTAAAATTCAATCCTGGATTTTACAGGAAGCCAATGCAGAGAAGCTAATACAGGAGAAATATGATCTCTTTTCTTAGTTCTTGTCAGAACACGCGCTGCAGCATTCTGGATCAGCTGGAGAGTCTTAAGGGACTTATTTGGGCAACCTGATAGTAAGGAATTACAGAAGTCCAGTCTAGAAGTAACGAATACATGGACTAGTTTTTTAGCATCATGTTGAGACAGGATATTCCTAATTTTGGCAATGTTACGAAGATGAAAAAAGGCTGTTCTTGAGGTTTGTTTTAAGTTGGGGTTAAAGGATAGATCCTGATCAAAAATAACTCCTTGATTTCTGACAGTAGTGCTGGAGGCCAGGGCAATATCATCCAGAGTAATTATATCTTTGGATAATGAGGTTTGAAGGTGTTTGGAGCCCAACACAATAACTTCAGTTTTGTTTGAGTTTAACATCAGAAAATTGTAGGTCATCCAGGATTTTATATCTTTAATGCATGCTTGAAGTTTAGTTAACTGGCTGGTTTCGTCTGGCTTAATTGACAAGTATAACTGGGTGTCATCCGCATAACAGTGAAAGTTAATTGAGTGTTTCTCAATAATATTGCCTAGAGGAAGCATATATAAGGAGAATAGAATTGGTCCAAGCACTGAGCCTTGTGGAACGCCATGGATAACTTTAGCGTGCATGGAGGATTCTTCGTTAACATTAACAAATTGAGATCGATCAGATAAATAGGACTTAAACCAGCTCAGCGCGATTCCTTTAATGCCAACTAAGTGAGATATATCATCTTGTTTTTGAGGGGGTCCCAACATATAACACAATCATTACATAACAACAGAAAATAAAATTGAAAAAAAAATACAATCAGCAATATGACAACGTACATATAAAAAGCAGTAAAAAAGTATAGTATCACCTTTAAATGAGTTTAAGTGTATAAGTACTTACTCTTAATAAACGATGACATCTTCCATCTAATAAATGGCTTAGCAATTTTCGCCTGCACAGAAACAACACACACACATACAATAATTACTGGTTTTACTACTCTGTCCTTGGTGGTGAAACTACTGTATGGGGCTCCATTTGTGCCAAAATTGTCATGTGACCAAACATTTCTGTCGTCTTGTTGCCCTTCCTGTCGTCCTGATGTGACCTGAACACATTAGGTTTCTGTACCTCGTGCAAGCATAGCTGCCTGGCCAATCATAGCGCTTGAATCATATGCAGGTCTTGGTGAGAAAGCAAGTCGACACCGCTAATTATTATTATTACTTTTGGAGGACGTCCTAGGCGAGCGCCTATTTCGCCTATGCTTTGGCCCAAACAGAACCCCAAAGAAAAACAGAGTGGATAAAAGAGTAAACACAGAGACGGTTTCTTACCACAAATGTTCCCGTTTTGGTTCCAGGTTTGGGTGTACACCTGAAAAAGTTTTAGTGACCGAGACACACACGCACGCACGCACGCACGCACGCACGCACGCACGCACGCACACACACACACACACACACACACACACACACACACAGAGAGAGAGTGAGTACTCATAAAATACTACACAGTCCAATATGATGTGATAAATGTGAGTGTGTTTACTTAGAGGAGCTTAGAGACTCAAGAATCAGACGACGTCCAATCAAATTGACCTTTATCCCAAACTGACACTCCTGGAGGAGACAGACAGTTTGATTTTTAAAGAGTGTGAATGTGTGATTGATCAGCTCTCTGGAACTGTTCATCTTTTCCACCAACGTTAGTCTGACGTCTGAGGAACATCACAAATGTAACGGACAGAAACAGTGGTCTGAAAGATGAGTCAGCAGCTCAGCTCCTGATGGATGTACAGGTGACTATATATACAGTGTGTATATATATATATATATATATATATATATATATACTCTGATACTGATACTGGTTGTACAGGGGACTATCACTGGATTACTGTGATACTGATACTGGTTGGGTGTAAATGTGCTCACCACAGGAAGAGGAGGAGGCGGTGAGTTGGTTTTAGATTCAGCGATGGCCTTCACGTTGACAGAGATTCCCTCCTTGTTGATTTTGATGGCTGGCTCCTCAGTGAGCTGAACTTCAACAGGACCCTTCATTTATTTTAGAGACAGCATCATGAAGAGACACAAAACAATGTGTTCAAATATTTATTATTGGAGACCCACTGAAACATATTCATACTTTGTTATGGAAACGGTTTGTGGTGTTTCTGCTCACCTTAGGCAATCCCAACGTGTTCAGCAAAGAATTAGCAAGATCATTAACCTGTTAAGGGGAGAACAGAGGAGGTGGTGAGAGGAGGAGGAGCATCTTTCTTCTCCAATATATCACTAACTGGTCTGTCTATCTCATTGATCGGTACAGTTGTTTCACCGTTGCTGCCTGCAGCGTTCTCCCTTCATACTGACAGTCACTTAGACACAAAGTTACCCTTTAAGGATGTGTCAGGGGTTTTTCAACTTTTCTCACCTGTGGAACAGTCAGTTCAAATGGCTCGTGGTCGTAGAGCGCCTGGCCGGCGCTTTTAAACAGGTCTTCAGAGACGCCAACGTAAGCCATCAGGTTACTTTCTGTGAACACCGGCTCTACACCTGCTGCTGGTAAAGCAGGCCTTGTGTCACCGTAGTACACCACACCCTGAAACACAGACAAGAAAGTAGCAGAGTATGGAAATACTCAAGTGAAAGACACATTTTACGCAGAAACCTTGCACACTGAGTCCGATGTGTATTAATTAATCCATTAATCCCATTACAAAATGGATTCTTCAAGCAGTGAGGATGATTGTGTTGTCTTTTCTCTGCTCAAAAAGAGGAAAAGAAAATACTGGATACATCCAATCCAGAGAGCAGGGAGAGTTCCACCTCCTGATCAAGGAGCTGCAGGATTATCCCGATCAACTTAAAGTTCACTTCAGGATGTCAGTGATACTGGAGCCACATATAAAAAAGAAGAACACCAATTTCCACAAAGCAATTGATCCTGAACAGAGGCTAGCAGTATGTCTAAAGTAAGGAGACACACACACACACACACACACACACAGACACGCACACACACACACACACACACACACACACACACACACACACACACACACAGAGTGTCAGAAAACATTCTTATTTTGTGCTAAAGCCTAATTATATTTTGTATAATTTTAGGTATCTGAGCCCGGGGGACTCATTCACTACCATGGCCAGCAGTTTTAGGTTGGGCATCAGCAGTGTAGGGAAGATTGTGAGGGAGACCTGTGACCAGATCTGGCTTAACTTAAGGACACCTACATGCCAACTCCAACAGAGGACATCTGGATCATGTCTGGATCAATTGGCATCATGTAAACAAACCCAAACTAAAATACTTCTAATACGTCCCTGAAACAAAGCGAGCCCTCAGGAGGACAGGAAAAGGTTTTATATATTACATATGGTGCATTTTACATTTCCACTGTTTAGAAACTAAAGCCCGCTCCATTTTTTATTTTTAGTTTCAGCTTCTTCTTCTCCTCCGGGAAAACACGACCGCATTGCATTGTGGGTATACAGGAGTAACATGTAGGGTACATCGTATGAACACTCAGATTAGCAGTGCATTGTTGGTGTTACATAATGAATGAAATTTACAGCGGAGAATTGGAACAGCCATACAGAATTGCGAACACACTATATAGGGAACTATATCCGTGATAGGAACGGTTTCACACACAGCTACTGAATCAGCTTTTCAGATGCCATCTCCTGATTTGATGTTCGCTGGTACGGTGGCTCTGAAAAGTCAAATAACATCAAAATGCTTACTACAAATGTGAAAATACGCAGAAAATCAAACCCGGTCCGAATTGTTTTATGACGGACGAAAGTTTTAGAAGCAGTGTGCAAGCGTGATTGACACAAGGTGAGGTCGTATTTATTTTTGAACGTCCGAATATTTGGGACTCAGTGTGCAAGGACCTTTACTGTGAACAGTTTAATATAATGATAGTGTTTAAGATGTCTCTTACTGTGAACAGTTTAATATAATGATAGAGTTTAAGATGTCTCTTACTGTGAACAGTTTAATATAATGATAGAGTTTAAGATGTCTCTTACTGTGAACAGTTTAATATAATGATAGAGTTTAAGATGTCTCTTACTGTGAACAGTTTAATAGAATGATAGAGTTTAAGATGTCTCTTACTGTGAACAGTTTAATAGAATGATAGAGTTTAAGATGTCTCTTACTGTGAACAGTTTAATATAATGATAGAGTTTAAGATGTCTCTTACTTTGAAAGGCACATCGAGGAAGTTGGACGTCACCGTGACGGCTCCGCTCAGAGAGTAGTCAAGGTTGGTGTTGTGGTCTTCCTTTAAAGTCACCACCATGGGGACGCCCGCCAACATGGTGTTTACATTAGGGACAGAAAGATTCCTAATAGCAGGACAGAACTGCAGACAGAGAGACAGACAGACAGACACGGAGAGAGAGAGACAGACAGAGAGAGAGAGAGACACACACACAGGCAGACAGAGAGACAGACAGACATGTTGTTATCACAGTCTGAACCTAATCCTGCAGGTTCAGGACTTATTGACCTGGTTGGGTTCTGTTAAAGACTGAAGGGGGAACTAACCAGGTAGATGAACACTTCCTGGAACAATCCTATGAGCTTGTTCAGCACCAACCTGAAACACAACGAGAACATCTGATCAATCAATCAATCAATCAATCAATCAATCAATGAAATATGGTTTATCCCCAGAACTAAAGACTCAGCTGATTGGTTGTTTTACCCCTTTATTCCGGTTAAGTCCACATGGACACTCTCAGCTTGGACCTTACATCCTGAGTCTCCAGGCGGTATCTCGAGACTCAGACGTCCTTGGTTTTGGATCAGTCTCACTCCGATGATGACGCCAACACCTCCTCCTGTTAGGACAGCTGTTCCTCTGAAAACACATCAAACATAACGCAGCCTGGATTCAACTTCATGCAAATGAGGAGTGGAAAACTCGGGGCCCTGCCTCTTTAGCCCCAATGACCCTCAACACCTTCAGTCAGTTTATTGAACTAATCAAGTGGGGGGGTTTAAATCTCACTTTTGAGTCATAAAACCTCCCCATTCCCCCATTCCCCCTGTAAATTGCTTTGTAAAAAGGATGGGGGAATATATAACTTAATGATCATTAGTTATAAAGCAATTTGAACTTGTAAGATTACGGAGCCCCCCTGAGGTCAGCTGAGAAAAAAAAACTAAACTGTGCGCACAGAATAAAAATCCATGCCCTCAAAAATATTCCTCAAAATGAAAGCTGCAAGCAGCGATGGACGCGTCGGGGTTACTGCAGACGCCGCTCCTTGCGAACGTGCATTTGTGCGGCACTCAGACGCTGCAAATCGTCACCAATGAAGAAGGAAATCTCTGCTGAATTCAATGATACCTCACACAAGACTCTATGTCATACAGTTCATTAGCTGTAACAGGGGGCGTGGCCAAAGCATAGGGGTCAGGGCAAACCATTACCAATAAAAAAAAGTCTCTGCTGAGTTCATTGATACCTCACATAAGACTCTACCTTAAATGGTTCACCAGTTATGAAAGGGGCGTGGCTTAAGCATAGGGGCGGGCCAAACCATCGCCAATGAAGAAGCAACTCTCTGCTGAGTTCAATGATACCCAAGAGGGTAAGCTTCGCTTCAGAGCTCGAATCTCCTATGGCGCCATTTTGATGCTACAAAACGTTCACCCTCCCGTTAGCATCCCATTGACTACCATTCATTTTGACGCCACTTTGACAGAGAATAACTTTACATCTGAAGAGTTTAAAGACTCTATTTGTCCATTGTTTATTTCTAAAGAAACACGACAATGTATAAAAGGCTCCATTACCTTGTAGCTCACGTTATAGCAGACGTTTTTATAAAAATAGGCTAACGATTGGGTCATAACCACGAGACTTACTGTCTCATAGTAGAGGAATTACCGTATAGTACAGGAGAAGCTCTCAGGCAGTTTAGACTTCCATTAGCTGTTTAAGTTTAATTACTAATGTTAACTATCATTTTAGTGATCAATAATTAGCCTGTGTCTATGTTATCTCCTTACATATACCTACGCTCTCCGTCTCTGCTAGATTGGGAATGATTGAGATTTCTCTTGGCACAGCTACCAGAAGACTTCCAACTTTCAGACAGGTTGCTCACGTCACATCTACGTCTTCAAGCTCAGTTGGAGGCTGCTCAGTAACGCTCAGCCATCACCGGGAAAGAGACTTCACTGGTCTCCGTCCAGAGACACGGGATCTGTGGTCTATGGTGACACCTCACACAAGACTCTACCTTAAACAGTTCAAATGTTATGAAAGGGGGCGTGGCCTGAGTAAGTGGGCGTGGTTAAAGTATAGTATCACATGTAGACCACACATTATAAGTTTCATGTAAATCAGATGATGTTTGTCATATAAGGCAGTTTGGGCTTCAGATAGCTTTTACACAGTGGCCCGAGTACTTTAAGCCCTGCGTTAGTTAGAGCTGGTTCCTCTCACATCATTGGTAGGTGAAATCAATATTGAAAATATTAAACCACATGCAAGTTCACAATTATTTTTTTTTCTCACGGCCGCTAGCCGGAGATCCGGCACGCTGACGGAATACTTTAAGCCCTGAATTATGACATATATTAAATGTTTTTGGCAAAAAGTACAACCAGCAGGAGACAAGTTATAATTGAGGTACGTTTGGAGACACTACCTTATTTAATCATTAAATTAATAAATATTTTTGTTGTAAGCTATCTCTTTTCGGTGTTGTAGTTTGTAGACAGTCCCTAAGCACTCATCTTACTGCCGTCTCACCGCCGGCTGCTCGTAGAGACCAATGTTATTTCTCCAGGTTGGAGGACGGCTCTTTTTGATGAAAAGGAGTTTGTAGCTCGTTGTTAACCTTACTACGGTAGGAAAGATGCATCGTTTGTGATTTACTAACATTTCGCTGTAGAGTAATTGATCCCGGTAGTTCGAATCTGTGAATATCCTAACTTTGCGCACATTTATAAAACCGAGGGCACGGATTTTTATTCTGTGCGCACGGTTTAGTTTTTTTTTCTCAGCTGACCCCAGGGGGGCTCCGTATAAGATGATGTTGGAGTTCCTGACACATGGAATATAAATTGTGGTTTCATACGTACTTCAAGCAATTACTGATATCTCCTTGAAACGCTGCAGTGAAGCTCAGGTCCTTGAACTCAAACTGAAGACCTGAACCCTGCTGGAACCTGACAACGACATCATTTGGGTTCACGTCCAGATGAGTCAATGTCAAACTGTGGAGGAGCAAACACAATATATAAATATGCAATCATTAAAAACAAAGAAACTAAAGATAATGATAAACTATAAATGAGAAAATATAAATAAAGAAATCATTTAAAAACAGGGAAGACATAAAATAAACCAGTAATAATAATAATAATAATAATAACAATAATATGGTAATTTTACCTAATGTTGCATGTTAACCCATACTTTGACCACTGGAAATTCTTAACAGGTTGGTTAACCACCAGCTCCCTCAAATACTTCAGACCGTAATCTTTCACTGCAAAAACACAACACAAATACTAGTTCAGTGAAAACACAGAACACATGTCTCCAGATATGATATTCTCTATCATCTTTCCTATGCTGCTGCCATTTTAGATTTGTTCTCCTTTTTGTTTAAATTAATTAGAGCATGTTATTCCTATAATGTGGTGAAACATTTAAAGCTCTAAAGCAGCGGTGTAGACCTCAGCTTCTCTACGTTCCAGACATGTTTAGTTTATTAACATGCTTTTATTCAAGAGAAAAAGTCTAATATCTTTGACTGCGTTACTGCATGTCTCATATAGTCTCTCTTACAGTTTGGGCCTCATAAAGCCCTAAAAAAGTCACTAAAACACTTCCTCAGCCATAGAGAATCTTATGTTTATTACAGAGTGATGAATCAGTGTGTTCTTCTCAACACAGATCTTACAGAACTCCGTCGCTTTGTTGGTGATTCTCACTTTGAGTCCTGTGGGACCGTCGGCAGTGATGGAGGAACACAGGAAGAGCAGGAAGAAGAGGGAAAACACACAGGAAGTCATCCTGACAAACAGAAGAGACACACACACACACACGGGACATGTTCAACATTAAAGGGACAGACACACACACGCACACACACACACACACACACACACAGACAGACACAGACACACACACACACACACACACACACAGAGACACAAACACACACACAGACACACACACAGGCACACACACACACACACACACAGAGACACACACACACACATAGACACACACACAGGCACACACACACACACACACACAGACACACAGACACACACAGACACACACACAGGCACACAAACACCAGTTTTAAACATCTGTACATATTTATATCTAATGTTGAATTTTACTGTCTTTACATTGTAGAATGTACTTTTTGTTTAATATTAGTTCACTTTTGTTTTTATATTTGCCATATAAAACATTAAAAAAATAGTATAATTCCATCCTAATATTGTGTTAATGTACATATAACTGTTTATTGTGTTTTGTCTGATGCTTTGGCAACATTGTTACTGAAACTTTCATACCAATAAAGTTCCTTAGAGAGAGAGGGAGAGAGAGAGAGAGAGAGAGAGAGAGAGAGAGAGGGAGAGAGAGAGAGAGAGAGAGAGAGAGAGAGAGAGAGAGAGGGAGAGAGGGGAGAGAAGAGAGAGGAGATATAAGGGAGAGAGAGAGGAGAGGGAGGAGAGAGAAGAGAGAGAGAGAGAGGAGAGGGAGAGAGAGAGAGAGAAAGGCATGAGATATAGAGAGAGATAGAGAGAGAGAGAGAGGGAGAGAAGAGGAGAGAGAGATGGAGAGAGAGAGAGAAGAGAGAGAGAGAGAGGGAGAGAGAGAGAGAGAAAAGAGAGAGAGAGGGAGAGGGATAGAGAGAAGACGATAGAGAGAGGAGAAGAGGAGAGAGGAGAGGAGGAGAGAGAGAGAGAGAGAGAGAGAAGAGAAATGTAGAGAGCGAGAGAGGAGAGAGAGAAGTAGGGCAGTTCAGAGGCGAGAGAAATGTAGCGAGAGAGAGTAGATACTATCGTCGTTAGAGATACGAGCGAAGTGAGTACGACACGGTCTCGAGAGGACGTGATAGCAGAGCTCACTTTACGCTATTAGAGAGAGAGAGCAGTGATGAGAGAGCGAGAGATAGATAGATGGAGCTCCATGGTATAGGATATCTATATATCTCTATCAGCGCTAGAGTGAGAGGAACTGTATAGTTATAGGCAAGAGGGCGAGAGAGATAGCGCTGAGCATGATTGGCGATTAAGGGATAAGGGGAATAGTAGAGAGCTAGAGAGGACGAGATAAGATCGGTAGAGAAAGGTTAGCGAATAGAGCGAGGGCTACTCTAAGATCTAGGAGATAAGGAGAGATCGCTCGCTTTTATAGTAGAGATAGTATGATTGAGATGAGAGGTCGAGAGAAAGGATTCTCTATTAGATGTCTATATCTTATCATGAGTGCTAGAGCATGGAGAGAACGTTAGAGAGATAGTGATATATCATATATAGCAGCGCTACCGAGTTAGTCTAGCTGATTTACATGCTCGCTCTCGCTCGCACTAATTGATCTAGATATCTTTATCTCCCTGTACTCATCGATTAGAGAGTTAGAGCGACGCTAGTAGATTCCGTCTTGCTGCTTCGAGGTCTCTCTCTCATGACGACTATCGTTTATACAATGAGCACCTGTACAACACAGTGGACGCGAGACCTGCCTTGGCTCTCTCCATTTATCGCAGCGCGATGATGAATACTTGTCTCTCCGGATAGCCCCTGTTTCGGCTGTCTCGCCAGGAGAGCTCTCGCTCGCTACGAGCCATGTCTCTCTCATCTCTCTCCTCTCTCCTTCCCCGTTCCTCTTGCTAAAGCCGCGCGCGCCGCCTTTCGCAGCTCGCTCTCTCTTCGAGCAGCCCGTTCGCCTCGCGAGCGCTGCGCGCGAGCGCACCCTTTCCCGCAACCGGGCAAGCGCGCGCGAGCCGCCGCGCTAGCGCAGCGCTCGCGCGAGCGCGGGACTGGCTTGCGCGCGCGCTAGCGCTCGCGAGCGCGCCCGAGTCTCGCGGCCGCTGCGCTCGCGCGCGCGCTCTCGCGGGCGGCACGTGTCGGTCTACTCTTGTCGCGCGCCGCTACGGCGCTCTCGCGCCCGTTCCGCGCGCGCGCGCGCCGCTCGACGGTCGCGCGCGCGCCCGGTCGCGCGACGCGACGCTACGCGCCAGGTCGCCGCGCGCGGCGCGCTCGCCGTTCAGCGCGCTCGCTCGGGCGGCTCGCGCGCGGTCGCGCTCGCGCGCGCGGCTCGTCTCGCGCTCGCGCTCGCGCGCGCGCTACGCGCGCGCGTCAGCTCTGGCGTGGCGCCGCGCGCCGGCGACGCGCGCGCGCGCGCGCCCGCTGACGGGGCGCGGCTGGCGGCGCGCTGCTCTGGCTTCGCGCGCGCGGCTGAGCCGCGCGCTGCGCTCCCCTGCGGCAGCAGCGATGGAGCGCGCATCGTGTCCGTTTTAGTACGTCCCTTTCGTCCTGCTCGCTATTTCCCTGCCGTTCCCCGTCTCTTTTTATCATCCCTTCGGTTCACATCGGTTTCTTCATCCCTGTCCACTGTGCACGTACTCGCAAACTCCTGTACATTTTCAGTGCGTCCCCACTGGCCTGTTTCGCCGTCTACTGCTGTGTTTTTTCTCCCGTTTTGTTAGCAGGCCCCTTCTTCACTGTGTTCGTTACCGCCCGCCGCGGGTGCTTCACTTTCACATTTTTTACACTGGTTTTAATCGAAGCAAATGTCATGACAGCCTGTTTTGTCCAAACGCAGCGCTCAGTACCTGGAGACAGCAGGCATCGGAGCGTGTGCGCTGGTCCAGAGAGGTCTGCCTGCTGTGATTGGTCGGCTGGCTGGATGGCCCAGAAGCGTCTGCCTGCTGTGATTGGTCGGCTGGCTGGATGGTTGCTGGATGTGATGGAGGTCTCTGACGACAGTCTGCAGGTTGTTGAGTCTCGGAGGAAGCCCCTGATCTCTGAGCCTGACAGGACAGCAGCAGTCATTTTTAAAGGAAGCTGATTGGCCACACCTTCTGACAGGTGGAGCTGAGGACACAGAGGTTTACCATGTAGGGACAACTCTCTGACACACCGCTGATAACAGCTCATTTGGTTTAAACCAACGGCCAGAACCCCAAACTCCAAAGGTCTTACGACACCCTAAAAGGAGTTCACAGGTGTGCAGTTCAGCCCTGAGACTTTCTCTTATACGCACACACACACACACACACACACACACACACACACACACTGACTAGAGAGTGTGGAAATGTTCAATTCAACAATGCAACAGAAAAAAAAAATGGAAACATGGGGGGCTTTCCGACCAGATGGATTTTTGTAGTTCCTAGAACATAACGTTCCTAGAACCCATTTTTTCTCCTGTTCAGACCAATTTGGGGATTATTAAGTTCCTCTGACCACAGTTCCTGGAACTCTTTCAGCTCCTACTTTAGGGCAGGGTCTTTTCCCTTTTCCGCATAGTGGTGGTTAGATGACTGTGATTATAATAACAAAAGGTCAGTTCCTATGGCCACTTGGCCAGTGTACTGTAGAACTGTTTAGAATTGGACTGTTCCTATAACTACGTTCCTGTAACTATTCGATAGTGGGTGCTCGAGCTCCGGAGCACCCTCGGAAAATACTGAGCACCCATGTGTGCCAGACTGCCAGTAGGCTACATTCATTTAAAATTAAACATTGCAGTTGGTGGTAAGTGGAGCATGTGAGCGCCGATCGCGGTTATGTGTCAGTTAAACTTTTCATCTCCAATCCTATCTGTATCTGTGAGAAGTGGCGCTGTCCTGAGTTGAAAGATAGCCTACTTTACGGCTTCATTATCGAGTTAATAGGTGTGTGTGTTCGCGTCGGCTGCTGTCCACTTCCTAAGGTTCTGAAATGCAAACATTTTTTGACTACTTTTTTTTTTTAAAGGCTGTGCGCCCATGAGCACCCACGGAGGAAAACATAAATTGGCGCCTATGTATGGAAGCAAATAAATGTCCAAATTTTCACAGCCACTGAGTTCCTCAAACTGACATATTTTACTTTGAAAGCCACGTATCTGTATTTATTTGTTCTGAATTCACCTCCGAAATTAAAAACATAAAATATCTTAATTTGCAATTTCAAAAGCTAATTTTTTCACCTCCAGTGGTCACAAATTTACACCCAATAACCGAGCCTGATTACAACCAAACCGCCCTCTGGCCTCCCATACAAGACATCCTGATGACACCAATGCTCTAGACTGGGTAAACCCAGCCCAATGAGCCAGTGATTTGATTCCTCCCTGCAGCTCAGGCTGGAAACCTGTACGTTTATCTATCCTGCTTCTATTACAAATTTGTGGACCAATCACAAACTGGCTTATCCACCTGGCGCGCTATTGGCAGGTTAAACACGTTGACCACAGAGAAGCGACCAAGCAGCTTTTTGTTTACATTCAACATGGCGGGCACCAAAGCAACCCGTCCAAGGACTATCCAATTGCGTACAGAGTCATTTGAACAACGCCCGTTGATCACTGAACATCAGGTGTGTACATATGGTGAAGGGGGGTGCAGGGACCGGTGGTGTCCGGCTGATTGTTGTGGGCTGGTCTGGGTCGCTAAAGTCCAGAGCTGTGTCCCATTCAGGGGCTGCAGCTTTCTGAGGCCGATTGCGTCACAGTGGCGCAGCGAATGCTGTCCCATTTAATTTAATTCAATTCAGAGGATCCAACTGTTGTATTCTTCGCAGCCCCAACATTCCCAGCATTCATTTCGGCAGCCGACTAAAGGCCAACAACCGTAAGTTCTTTTTCAGCGCTGTTTGACCCCGGTACTTAGCTGCAGCTGTCAAGGTTGCTAAGTGACAGGAACGGCAATCACGACGCAAGGGTAAAGGTGTGTGTCCATTGTCTGCATCATTTTAACCCTTTTCATTCATTTCTATGGGAGCAACGGTGCAATGCATTCTTGTAGTGTCGCGGGGACTTAGGAGAAGAGGGGCATTGAGTCTTAAAATAGAAAATATAGCATACGGTCTCTTGCATCACATAAATGATCAACAGGTCAGTGAGTGGCGTTGAAGAGGATTGTCTCAGTCTTGACTGTTTCTCATTTGGTCTCGACTAGTCCAGGTCTTGGACTGCATGAAGGGGGGTTTGACTACAACATCAGTTCACTGAAACAGACCATGAAGGCATCATAAACTTTACAAGTCTTGACATGACGACACACAGAATCTGTCCTGATGGGACATCCCTCTGGACGCTGCAGTCTGATTCAACCCAACAAAGAACAGAGAGGAATAAAGGACAGAATCAAGTGACCGTTGAAACTGTATTTGAGTTACAGACTGCTGTTATCATAACTGCAAACAGAGAGCCTGAGCGTCTGTCTTCATATTCAAATAGACGGCTGTAATGTTAACCACGGGAACAAAGACTCCTCTGCAGCAGCTTCACCTGTCTGATGTTGACTCAAGGAGGTTCAGCTTGTTGGATTTACATCCAGAGATACTACTACTACTACTACTACTACTACTACTACTACTACTACTACTACTACTGAAGGAGGTTCAGCTTGTTGGATTTACATCCAGAGATACTACTACTACTACTACTACTACTACTACTACTACTACTACTACTACTACTGAAGGAGGTTCAGCTTGTTGGATTTACATCCAGAGATACTACTACTACTACTACTACTACTACTACTACTACTGAAGGAGGTTCAGCTTGTTGGATTTACATCCAGAGATACTACTACTACTACTACTACTACTACTACTGCTACTACTACTGCTACTACTACTACTCAAG
>NC_050193.1:1082551-1112551 GCF_008315115.2 Sander lucioperca | reverse complement strand
CCAGGTGGTACCCCTCCTCCATCTACTTGGGTTGGATCTGGGTAGACTAGGGTCCATTTCACTGTGAGTAACAACGACCTGGGTCAGTACGAGCAGGGGCGGGACAAATTATGGGATTGGTTAGAATGAGAGGGGGGGGGCAGTCATTACTGGTTGCTGCTATGAAAAAACCCACAACAACATAGATTTTGTCTCACTGCGCTTTACACTGGGTTTTCACAGGCAGCTTCAACATCAGAGTCAACTTCTGCAGGGCAGTAGCTGCTATAGTCTATATCCTCGACTTTTCACTTCTGGGATTACTCCGGTGCTGCCAGATGTCCGTCCCCTTCCTCTGTCTCTGTGTTGGCGTTCTAACCTCTGGTGGATTTGTGAGGACTATGGTTAACTGCTCCTCAGATCTCTGCAGGGTAAATCCAGACAGCTAGCTAGACTATCTGTCCAATCTGAGTTTTCTGTTGCACGACTAAAACTAGTTTTGAACGTACACATGTTCCACCAAAACAAGTTCCTTCCTGAGACTATTTAGCAGAGGCACCGTGGCTCCGTCCGGAGCTTAGCACCACCCAAGATGATTGTGATTGGTTTAAAGAAATGCCAATAAACCAGAGCACCTTTTCCTCCCATCCAGGAATGCTGTGTGGACTAGTCAGACCCTCCTTCGCAGAGCTGTGGAGGAGGGTCTAGACAGGAGAGACTACTGCCTGTATAAACCCAGCGCTAGAATGCAAACCTATGAATATAAGTTCAATTTAATTCTCTATGCACCGCTACACATGAAGATGCCTGTAATACATTTTCACAAGCTGATGTTTAACTCTATTTTGCATCGACTGAAATAGCGTAGATGGGGACACAATTAAAAAAAAAAATGTAATTCATTTTTTGGGATAGTGATCTCAGAATGTTGTGATTTTTTTCTTCCACTAACACTAAAGATGTAGTTTGGAAGATGTGTGCAGTATTTGTTCACACTACTGTATGCAGTATTTGTTAACACTACTGTATGCAGTATTTGTTAACACTACTGTATGCAGTATTTGTTCACACTACTGTATGCAGTATTTGTTAACACTACTGTATGCAGTATTTGTGTACACTACTGTAAGCAGTATTTGTTAACACTACTGTATGCAGTATTTGTTCACACTACTGTATGCAGTATTTGTTAACACTACTGTATGCAGTATTTGTTAACACTACTGTATGCAGTATTTGTGTACACTACTGTATGCAGTATTTGTTAACACTACTGTATGCAGTATTTGTGTACACTACTGTATGCAGTATTTGTTAACACTACTGTATGCAGTATTTGTTAACACTACTGTATGCAGTATTTGTTAACACTACTGTATGCAGTAAACCATTCTAACAGCTCGGCCCCTAAACAACAGGGTCCTGCATCTTTGCTGCTCGGCCACTAATAATAATAATAATAATAATAATAAAGATATCAAGGAGGCTCGGAAAAGGAGAAGTTGGAGTCCCTGACTGAAGCTGCTGCACCGTGACTCGACCCCAGGATCAGCGGTTGAAGACAGATGGATGACATCACCACCCATTGAGGTTCAGGCCCCCCCCGATCACCAAGTAGCCCTGCAAACACACAACATATTAACCCTCAGAGGTCAGAGAGCATCTTCACACATCTTGTTAAATTCACCTTTTTAAGGTATTTGTATATAAGTGATCCCCGAGTGTTTCACATCAAAATGTTCAGAACAAACTCAGATTTCTGTATAGTGACGCCCAAATCTGTCCCACACTGACGTGTAAAGAGATCATTTGGGGGGCTAAATCTGAAAACGTTGATCTTTGCTTTCTGAAATTCATCAAATCTCTTTTAGAAAACAAACCTTAACTTGTGATCTGTGTATGAGTTGTTTCTGTGTTTGAAATGAGTTCACAAAGTTGTGTAATTTATGATGAAAATAGTAAATAAATGTATGAGATGAAATTTTGTGATATGGCTTTTTGAGTCTGAGTTTTGACAAACATCGTCAATCGTGTTTGTTTCTACTACGGCCACTAGAAGGCGCCATTACTAGAAACCTAAATATAGATCAGAATGAATGACACACACACACACACACACACACACACACACACACTCTTAGCTGTCCATCGTGTTCGATGATGACACTTGCTCCAGGGAGGGGGGTGGGAGGGGGGGTGGGTTCAGCAACCTTGCCACTGGTGCCACTTCTCGTGGGCGTAGAGTCCGATCCTTGAGCCGCACCCTCGTCCGCAGATGGAGCAGGGGAAACCAGATGCCAGGGGGGTACCAGCCGGCCGCTGGTGTCTCTTAATGCGCCTCTCAGATCGTTCGTCTTGGCTGATTTGGTGTATTTGAGAGACTGCAGTGGCACTGGTGACCTGCCAGGCTGGTCTGTCGAGTGCCAGAGATTCAAGCTGCGTAAGGGGGATGTTCGCTCGTTTTAGGAGGTCCCTGGTGTAGTCCTTAAAGCGCCGCTTTTGCCCTCCAGCGGAGTGCTTAGCGCCCGTTAGTTGACTGCAGAGGACTTGACGGGGCAGGTGGTGTTCAGGCATGCGTATGGTGTGCCCTATCCAGCGCAGATGTTTTTTGGCCACGGCTGCTTCCGTACAGATTGAATCGGTGTTACTGAGGATGTCTGTACGGGGGATTCAATCTTCCCAGGACAAACTGAGGATCTTCTGTAGGCAGCGGATATGGAAGGCCTCTAGGTTGGTGATGTGCTGGCGGTATGGGGTCCAAGACTTTTCCCCATAAAGACACACACACACACACACTCACACACAGACACACACAGACACAGACAGACACACACACACACAGACACATACACACACAACAGACAGACAGATGCACATATGAAAGCACACACACAAGCATACAAACATACACGCACGAACAGACACACACACACACACACACACACACACACACAGATGCAGATTAACGTGTATATATTCAAATTTGTTTATTAGGATAAACCCCTTGAGATGTATTATCTCGTTTTCGAGACCACGTTTTCAATCATTACATAACAACAGAGGAGTGAAAGGAAATAAAATTAAAATACAATTAGCAATACGACAACGTCAGAATCAGAATCAGAATCAGAAAGGGCTTTATTGCCAAGTATGTTGCACATACGAGGAATTTGTCATGGTGTTGTTGGAGCATGTCACACATTCAAATATAAGAAGGATAAAAAGAATATAAACAATATAAGTATAAACATATACACACAGTATGTATTAATAACGATAAAATAAATTTAAATAAATAGTAAAATAAGTTAAACAGTAGTGAAAAGGGACGCTACAGCAGAGTAGGTACAGTGGCATGAGGAGCCAGAGGTGGGGTGTGGAGAGAGTCAGGATGGATTCCGAGCCTTGTTTAGAAGGCTAGTGGCGGAGGGGAAAAAACTGTTTATGTGGCGTGAGGTTTTGGTCCTGATGGACCTCAGCCTCCTGCCAGAGGGGAGTGGCTCAAAGAGCTTGTGTCCGGGGTGGGAGGGGTCAGCCACAATCTTTCCAGCACGCTTCAGAGTCCTGGTGGCGTATAGGTCCTGGAGCGGCGGCAGATTGCAGCCAATCACCTTCTCAGCTGACCGAATGACACGCTGCAGCCTGCCCTTGTCCTTGGCAGTGGCAGCAGTGTACCAGATGGTGATGGAGGATGTGAGGATGGACTCAATGATGGCTGTGTAGAAGTGCACCATCATTGTCTTTGGCAGGTTGAATTTCTTCAGCTGCTGCAGGAAGTACATCCTCTGTTGTGCTTTCTTGACGAGGGAGCTGATGTTCAGTTCCCACTTGAGGTCCTGGGAGATGGTAGTTCCCAGGAAGCGGAAAGACTCCACAGTGTCAATTGTGGAGCCACAGAGGGTGATGGGGGCAGGTGAGGCTGGGTTCTTTCTGAAGTCCACAACCATCTCCACTGTCTTTAGAGCGTTGAGCTCTAGATTGTTTTGGTTGCACCAGGTCACCAGGTGGTCAGCCTCCCACCTGTAGGTGGACTCGTCTCCATCAGAGATGAGTCCGATGAGGGAGGTGTCGTCTGCAAACTTCAGAAGCTTGACGGACTGGTGACTGGAGGTGCAGCTGTTGGTGTACAGGGAGAAGAGCAGAGGAGAAAGAACGCAGCCCTGGGGGGATCCGGTGCTGATGGTCTGTGAGTTGGAGATGTCTGCTTCCTGCCAGACAGGAAGTCAGTGATCCACCTGCAGGTGGAGTCAGGCACACCAAGCTGGGAGAGCTTCTCCTGAAGCAGAGCCGGGATGATGGTGTTGAAGGCAGAGCTGAAGTCCACAAACAGGATCCTGGCGTACACTGTAAAAAAAATCTGTAATTTTACATACTTTTTCTTGTTAATTTTACAGATTTTTTCTGTATTTTTTAAATACATGAAAACACCAATAAATTACAAAAATAAACTGTGAATTTAAATGTCTAATGTAAAATAACATAAAAAACCTGTAGCTGTGAATAAGCATAGCATTTCCATTATTTTAAAGAAAATGTACGTTTTTTCACATAAAATGACTTTTAAAATACATTCACAATGTATCGTATTTTCACGAATATTCTTTTTTTATTTAAAAGATAAAACTGTTAAGTGTAAGTTTAATACTGTAAAAACACTGCTAAAAGTCGATACAATTAGTGGGAATTAACAGCAAAAAAAGTATTTTTTTCTGTGATTTTACATAGAATACTTGTAAATTGACAAATAGCTCGTAAAATGATGGACATTTTGAAAACAAACCTTGAATAATTGCTTTTTTAATCAGTGTATAAATGTCTATACGCATTATTAAACTGCCAAAATACAGTTATCATTTAAAACAGCCACAATCACTGTAATTACACACACAAAGAAGAAAATGTACAATTCACAAATATTAAAATAATAAATAAATAAAACTTTCTAAATTTCTAAAAGTAGGTGCAATTAGTGACAATTGACAGTAAAATATATTTCTTCAATAATTTTATATGGATTTGCTTGTTAATTTACTGAAATTGCCACATTTACATTTTATATTACAGTATAGTAGTATATATTATTAATTTATGTTAGAATAGAGACCAGAAACCCTTTTTGATTGATACTATTTGTTAAAGGAGACCTATTAAGCTTTTCTGTGTTTTCTGTCATATCTGATGTTACAATGTCAGATGTTTATGCTAAACATGGCCAAAGTGTCAAATATTGAGTTAAACATATTTAAAAGAAATCCCTGTGAGCCAAAACCTCAGATTTCCCACCGTTCAGAATTGTTTTCAACAGTTTTCTACCATAAGCTACCATACAGGGATCACAGAACTACAATATAGGGCTTGAAATGCAGCATCATACAGGCCCTTTTGTTAAGTTAAACATTTCTGTTTACAGAATTGTCCACCCCCCAACAAAAAAGTCCAACTAAAATCCTTCATAACACAAAAACATTTCATTTTATTTACATTACTGATAGCATTTTCAGATATATTATTTAAAATCCAACTGGGGCGACATAAAGAAATGAATTTTGCCATTTTGCTTTGATAGGACTGTAATAGATATGAGAGGCTAATACAAAATGGTAGTATTCCATACAGTGAGCTTCCATGTACAATTCAAAGACTTCCTCACTTTCTTGATTCAATTATGTTTCTGACTTTCTAGAGCCAAGTTTGTGTATCTGTGTGCACTGGAGTTACTTGGTATACAAAATAGATGAAAATCCATGCAGGGAAATATACAGGAATGTGATCCAAACAAAACCCAAGCAGAACATTTTAACATATAAATAAATAAATGGTTTGTATTATACCTATTTAAACACCATACACACTGAATGGCCATAGCACACTGTACAATATATGGAACATTTAGGGCAGTCTTAATAAATCCATTTGTATGCTAGTTTACGGCATGCAAGCCCAAAGTAAATTTTTTGGACTCTTCTGACTTCATACTACAAAACCTCTGGATGAAGTCAAAAAAACACTAAGCTTTTTAAGGTAGCTTAATTGGAAAGCATAATTAACGCCAAACAAAATCATCAGTATATCTATCCAAGGTCTGTGACACATTAAAACCTGATGGTTGAGTATGATTGACATGTGATGAGTTTGAAAAAGGTGATTTCTGCAGGCACTTGCTCCTCATTGACCACTGCACCTTTCTGGTATGTCTCCAACATCCTGAAAAGGGAATACATATTCAGTGTGTGTTCACATATTGTACAAAATATCATTTTGATGTTAGAGGAGAATGGGCAGACTGATTTGAGATGGTACACTCGTTACAACCAAGGTATGCAGAATACCATCTCTGAACGCACAACACATCCAACCTTAAAGCAGCCATATTATGCTCATTTTCAGGTTCATAATTGTATTTTAAGGTTGTACCAGAATAGGTTTACATGGTTTAATTTTCAAAAAACACCATATTTTGGTGCTCTCTCTCACTGCTGCAGATCCTCTTTTCAGCTGGTCTCTGTTTTAGCTACAGAGTCAGACCTCTTTTCTTCTTCTTCTTCTGTACTATCTTTGATTGCACTGCACATGCTCAGTAGCTCAGATGTAGATCATGTCAGCTAGCTAGCTCCATAGACAGTAAAAGAAAGGCTGTTTCTACAACTTCGGTCAGTTACAAGGCAGGACTAGCTGGGAGACTTCTAAATGAGGGCGCACATGTAAGTAGTTCTTTTGTAGATTATGGTGAACTTGTGTGTGTTGTAGCAGTGCTTTGCTACTGAGAACGAGGTAGCATGCTAGCGTTAGCATTAGCGTTAGCATGCTAACGCTACGAGCTAATGGTTGCGGTTAGCCAGCTCGTTTCGGCTTGTGACGTCACAAGCCGTGCCGATTTTGAACAGCTCACTCAGAGACTGAAGGCAGGACACATTCAGAAACTGTATCTCACTCTAAACAGCATGGATGGATTTTTTTCAAAGTTTGTATGTGTGTGGAAGCACCAGAGACACAACATAACACCCCAAATCCCAGAAAAAGTGATTTTTTCATAATATGGGCACTTTAAAGTAGATGGGCTACAGCAGCAGAAGACCACACCGGGTGCCACTCCTGTCAGCTAAGAACAGGAAACTGAGGCTACAAGTCGCAAAGACTCACAAAAACTGGACAATAGAAGATTGAAAAAATGTTGCCTGGTCTGATGAGTCTGGATTTCAGCTGCGACATTCAGATGGTGGGTCAGAATTTGGCGTAAACAACATGAAAGCATGGATCCATCCTGCCTTGTATCAACGGTTCAGGCTTCAAACAGCCTTCGCATCATGGATGTGCAGCTGACAAATCTGCAGCAACTGTGTGATGCTATCATGTCAATATGGACCAAAATCTCTGAGGAATGTTTCCAACACCTTGTTGTATGCCACAAAGAATTAAGGCAGTTCTGAAGGCAATAGGGGTCTAAACCGGTACTAGCAAAGTGTACCTGATAAAGTGTCCAGTGAGTGTATGTCAGAGATTACACGCATCAACTAAGTAACTTGCTCAAGGACACAATGGATTTGTTGCAGTGAGAATAGAACACAGGTCTCTCACACCAAAGTCATGTGTCTTATCGCCTCACCAACCCCCAAACTGAATGTTAAATGGAACTACTAAAACTATATTTTCAGTTAATTTTGAAACTATGATGTAACAAATTAGACTGTGTTGGGCCACCATAGTCTTGGTAATTGATAATCAGTCTATATTGTCGTTTAAAGTCAAAGCTTTTAATATTGCCAAATTGAGAGTTTTATGTTTGACAGTGATTTCACATTTCTTGATTGTATGAAGGCTAAATACAAATAAAAGGTGAACATTAATTTTTTTAGACATTTGTAGGTACAGACATCCATTGTGGGCATTCTTGGCAGTTTTCCTGAGGCATTTATATTGTTCATATCGGTATTGGAATTATATCGTATTGACCGAAATTACGGAATATATCGTGATATAAATTTTGGCCATATCGTCCAGCCCTAGTCATTACTGTTATAAAATAAAAGCCTTCGCAGAGTCATATATTTGTGACTTCATGACATTTCATAAAATTCTGAAACAGCAGCTGCAAAATTTTGGGATTTTAGTCAGCCTTTCATACTAACTTTATCTGATAAACCCAAGATTACTACTAGATTATATATGTGGCAACAAGATGAAAAATAGAATTGTGGAGGATTAAATATTGTACTCTGTTCACAACAAATAAGTAACCTTTACAACAGCTGTTCAAGTTGTTCAAGTTCTAGAAGGCTTCTTACCAGCATCAATGGCTCTTCTTTCCCATGGCACCTGGAACTTGTCCACCCACATGCTGCTGCCACATGGAATGGTTATTTGACTGGGGGAAGACAGGGCTGGGCAGTTTCTCCCTCAGGTGAAGAGGTGGCTGGCTGGGTCTTCTTGATTCTGCATATAAGCACAGAACAAAAAGTATATTTAAACCTCAATAACGAGACATTATTTTGCTATGACATTATTAGATATTAATGCATATTAGATTAGTTATTAAGATATACACAACATATTTACATAAAAATGAGATAGCTAAAATGCAGCTTAAGCATTTCTTTCCATGTGTTTGTGGCACTGGTTTAACTGTATGCCTGTGGAATCGGCAAGTTAACTTGCATAGCTATGCTTTTGAAGTGCAACCACTGTCATAAAAGCAGCACAGCTTTCGACATGTCCACAGTGAAATGTAATGTTTTGCAAGATGCATTATATGAATGTTAACATGAAAAATAAACCAAGAAATCGATGCTTTGCAGAACTTACAAACCTTAACGTTACAAGGGTATGTCACTTTTGATAAGCTAACGTTAATGTTAGCTTAACTTGGAAGGAGTTCGTTTTTATTATCACTAAGTGGCCTAATACCGTTCTGTAAATATTTGGCTACCGTTTCTTTAAAGAACTGAATATGTTGGTTAGTGTATAGAAAGCATTTTGTTTATTAAAACACTTACATGATATGTGTTCAGTGCTGCTCCAATCCTTCAATGGCGCCCCACTCCTCCACGTCGCAAAAAATGTCCTCATTGTGAAAAATACTCTTCCTCCAGCAATGTTTCTTACTGGATTGTGGCTGTTTTACCATCGTAAAATCTCCGTTGCACAGCTCTGAATCTATTTTTATTTATGACATTGTTCATTTCAAACAGTCAAATGTAACGTTAACGTCACAGAAAGCCGCGCAAGAAGACCACATATACCTACTTGTGAACTACAAACGCGCTGCCCGCGCAATCATACACACATGCGCACCCGTCACCAACTGGACTGGAGTGTGGGGCGTGTTCGACCACTGTCATGAGAATGCCGTGGGTGGGCTTCATTCCATTTCAAATAACCGCCTGTCTGCCGCAACCGGAACCCTAAAGTCACTCTGTTAAAATACTGTAGATGACTTATAGCCTGTGATTATGAAAATTTAAGTTGCTCATTTAATTGTATATATATCCAAGCATTATTGTCATTATTTAGTATGTAAAGTGATATACAAATAAAGATTGATTGATTGATTGAATAGCCTATTGATGCCATCCAATAAAGCACTTCACACATTATGTTGCTTTTCTCTTTTCAAGCAAATCAAAATAACCTATTAGATATATTTTGTGTGTAAACTGACAAAAAGCATAAAAGCACTGCAGTAAATATTGAATTTTTTTTACCTGTATTTCACAAGGTTATAATAAAATATTTCTGGCTACTGTGTTTTAGTATACTCCAACTAAATGTGCACAAACTCAATAATGCCTTTGGTGTGAGAAACCTGGTTTCAAATCCCACTGTGATACATCCACCATTGTGCCCTGAACAAAATGGGTTACCTAGTTTCTCCAGAGATGTGACCTCTGACATATTTAACCTTTGTAAGTCACTTTGGATAAAAGCGTCAGCTAAATAAGTAAAATGTAAAATATATTTATGTATAATTTCTGTGCACTTTTGAAGTGTTGCATCTGGCATTTCCTCAGAACTCTGACTTGACTTATGCTGATTATCACAAAGCTCTGGTAGCTCTGATTAAATGGAGATACTTTTACCTGACAGAAACAAATATACAGGTCTTGATATTCTAGATTATTTCCATACATATGTATCTCCTGCTTTCCTACATAGCATGATTACTTTCATTAAAACATAATCAACTCTTGAAAGGTAGTTGTGATGGGACAATATGACTTGATATAATGGCAGCCCTGCTAGTATGTTGTTTGGGCATTATGTGGGCATGGTGTTAAAAATATGTCAAGAAAACTGTTAAACTACATTCACACTGCAGGCTTTGTTTATTGCCCATATCACATTTTTTGATTGACTCTCCTATTTTTAAATGTGCCGCATATTAGACTGTAGTGCACTGGCCACAGCCTGAAAGAGGATGCAAAGACATGCCACATGATTTTTGTGGCCAGCAGCATTAAATCACTCCAAGAAAGGGCAATATTCTCAAAATGTACTTTTGTAATACCATTACCAACATATTTTGAACCTTGTCATGTGTTTATGTGAAAGAAATAGTAAATTAAAGCTGTCTGATAATTGCACTTAAAAAAAGTACAGTAACTGGAGGTTGCCGCTTGCTTCGGCACCTTTAGGCGCATTTGCTCAGGGATCACTTCAGCCCCCTGAGTCTGAGACCCCTGATCTAGAGTGACATCAAAGTTGCATGAATTCTGATTTGACTGTCAAGACTGATGTCACATCACAAAAAAGCCTAGCTGTATCTCATTTTGATTATGCAGCCCAAATTAGAACTAGAAAAGATTACATTTTATGTAACTTATTGTTATAACATCTGGTCTGAGTCACAAAAAAAATCTGCGGTCTAAACACACGACAAACCATTGTTACTACTTCGTACATTTTACTACTAAATGTGTGTTTCAGTATTAAAGTGTTGTATAATGTTCTGTCATTCAGAATTTATAATTTCACATGTATCTCTCTGCCTTCATAAATTCCAATCTGGACAGTGAAATTGGTTTGAGTAAGAAGCAGACTGTTTTTTTTTTCAAATCCAACCACATGGAGATGCTTTTCCATGTGAGGCATTCAAAGTGGACAGAAACACAATAACACTATCAACATCCGTCATGCTTCATCTTTCCACTGTTCCAACAATCACCACTCTGGTTTGGTTGAAATAAACTCTTAATTCACACATTTACATGTGGAAATATGCTGGCTCTATACACGCTAAAAGTAGTGATTATTTACATGGAGTCTGGTGGGTTTGGTGATGGGGATTTCGGGGCTGTTTTCTAGATAAACAAAGGTTCTTATTTAATAGGTATTCCCTTAGGACTGTATAGGTGATTGTTACATAGTAGTGATGTTCGCCTTGGAACACAACAGCACAGTATTGTAACCACTGAGTGGTTGTGTGTGTGTGTGTGTGTGTGTGTGTGTGTGTGTGTGTGTCTATAACAAGAATAAATACAAGATACAAAAACATAATGAGAATTCAAGTAACCTTATACTTAGCTTAAATGGCTTATTTCTAGCAATAGTCAATTTATCATTATCTGGAAAGAAATGTCACTGCTTTCTCCATTAAGTTGCAATAAAAATAGACATCCAAGCCATTTACATAGGAGAATGTCAACATTGTCCAAATACAACAGTCTTACTAGAACTAGAGAGGAACAGCTAAACTAGCAAGATTCAACAGGTTTACTGTCTAATGCACAGTAAAGACAACTTACACCATGCAATGACAAGTTTGATTTGCTAGTCTTCCTAACACAACGAATGAAATTAAGTTAAAAACAAACAATGAAAAAGTAATAAATAGTTTGAAAAAGAGATACAAAATGGAGATAAGAATATGGATAAAGTGCACTGTGTCTAGACAGCTCTGGATGTGGTGTGAGTCCAGGAGTTTAGGATGGAGGATGGAGTGTGTGTGGGGGATATTGCAGTGTTCAGGAGTCTGATGGCCTGTGGATAGAAGCTGGTTGTGAGTCTTGTTGTCCGTGCTTTCATACTCCTGTAGGGCCTTCCTGTTGCCTGTATGATGGATAGAGGAATACTGAGATGTGGTATGATGGATAGAGGAATACTGAGATGTGGTATGATGGATAGAGGAATACTGAGATGTGGTCTGATGGATAGAGGAATACTGAGATGTGGTATGATGGATAGAGGAATACTGAGATGTGGTCTGATGGATAGAGGAATACTGAGATGTGGTCTGATGGATAGATGAATACTGAGATGTGGTATGATGGATAGAGGAATACTGAGATGTGGTATGATGGATAGAGGAATACTGAGATGTGGTATGATGGATAGAGGAATACTGAGATGTGGTATGATGGATAGAGGAATACTGAGATGTGGTCTGATGGATAGAGGAATACTGAGATGTGGTATGATGGATAGAGGAATACTGAGATGTGGTATGATGGATAGAAGAATACTGAGATGTGGTATGATGGATAGAGGAATACTGAGATGTGGTATGATAGATAGAGGAATACTGAGATGTGGTATGATGGATAGAGGAATACTGAGATGTGGCATGATAGATAGAGGAATACTGAGATGTGGTATGATAGATAGAGGAATACTGAGATGTGGTATGATGGATAGAGGAATACTGAGATGTGGTATGATAGATAGAGGAATACTGAGATGTGGTATGATAGATAGAGGAATACTGAGATGTGGTATGATAGATAGAGGAATACTGAGATGTGGTATGATGGATAGAGGAATACTGAGATGTGGTATGATGGATAGAGGAATACTGAGATGTGGTATGATGGATAGAGGAATACTGAGATGTGGTATGATGGATAGAGGAATACTGAGATGTGGTATGATGGATAGAGGAATACTGAGATGTGGTATGATGGATAGAGGAATACTGAGATGTGGTATGATGGATAGAGGAATACTGAGATGTGGTATGATGGATAGAGGAATACTGAGATGTGGTATGATGGATAGATGAATACTGAGATGTGGTATGATGGATAGAGGAATACTGAGATGTGGTATGATGGATAGAGGAATACTGAGATGTGGTATGATGGATAGAGGAATACTGAGATGTGGTATGATGGATAGAGGAATACTGAGATGTGGTATGATGGATAGAGGAATACTGAGATGTGGTCTGATTGTCCAAAGTGAGGCAGAGGCACAGCCTTGTAGGCATCCTTCACGTTGCTGTACACTTGGTCTAGAATGTTCCTCTCCCTTGTTGGAAAGCTAACGTGTTGATGGTATTTGGGGAGAACAATCCTGAGGGTGCAGTGATTAAACTCACCAGCCACAATGAACATGGCATTCAGGTGTGCAGTCTCATGCCTGCTGATGACGTCATGTAACGTCATCACGGGATGTAAGCAGCCAGCAGAAGCACAGCGCTGAACTCCCTTGGTAAATAAAAGGGTCTGCACTGCACGAATAACAGTTGAATATCAGCTGAGCAGTGTTTTTCAACAAGCCGCACGTCCCCACACCATGATGGAATGTGTGTCTAGCAGGAGAGCCGAGTCTGGCGTGGTGTTTGAAAGCTAGGTTTCTGTAGGAACAAGAGCACAGCATTCCCTTAACTCACGCTGAGTTGTAGTTCTAGTCCTCAGCTCGTCCATCTTATTTTCCAGTGAACGTACATTGGCCAGCAGCAAGTTAAACTGCTGAAAAGAATAGTAGTGTGATCCATTGCCCTATGCAACGTGTGTGTGTGTGTGTGTGTGTGTGTGTGTGTGTGTGTGTGTGTGTGTGTGTGTGTGTGCGCATGTTCATCTGCTGAAAAGCACAATAGTGTGATCTTTCGCAGGTTTCAGCTACTGTGTGTGTGTGTGAGGTAGTTCTCAGCTGCTGTTTGTATGAATGTCTGTGTTTATGGGGGTGGGTGGGTGTATGTGTATGTGTGTGTGTGTGGGTGTTTGTGTGTCTCGGCATGTGCATGTGTTCATCTGCTGTAAAGCGCAATAGTGCCCCATTGCACCACTTAAACCATTTGAAGGCAGTAAAGTCCACTTCACACTCTGTTATTCTGACGTGTCTCTTGTTATTCCTCTTCATTACCAACTGCGCCACTTTGTGCTCAACAGCGCAGTTGCATTATTTCATGACAAGAGGGCACTAATATGTCAGTCAACAGCTTTTCCAACAGTTTCCCAAGGCTGAAAATGAAAACTAGTAGTGTAGATGTAACCTAAGGAACTGACTGAACAACCACTATTTCTTTATAACAATCACAATCCAGCTGATAAAATACAGTTCCACAACATTTCTCTGTGTGTGTTTCCTGCAGATGTTGAGCAGCTGTTGGTGGTTAAAGAAGAGGTTCCTCCTGAGCAGCAGGAGGGTAGCTCCAGTGTGGACCAGGAGGAGCCAGAGTCCCCCCCCCCCCCACACATTAAAGAGGAACAGGAGGAACTGTGGAGCAGTCAGGAGGGAGAGCAGCTTCAAGGGCTGGAGGAGGCTGATATCACCAAGTTCCCATTCACTCCTGTCCCTGTGAAGAGTGAAGATGATGAAGAGGAAGCTCAGTCCTCACAGCTTCATCAGAGACAAACTCAACACATGGAAACAGAAGCTGATGGAGAGGACTGTGGAGGACCAGAACCAGACAGGAACTCACATCCACTTTTACAACCAGAGACTGAAGACCAGACTGGAGACTCTTCTGATCCTGAGACTGATGACAGTGCTGATTGGAAGGAGACCAGAGAACCTCAGTCAGCTTTAAACTCTCTGAAACATGATTCAACATGTAAGAAAACATTCAGCTGCTCTGAGTGTGGGAGAAGATTTGGCCAAAACGGAAACCTGAAGAAACACATGAGTACTCACACAGGAGAGAAACCTTTCAGCTGTTTAGTTTGTAAGAAAACGTTTTTAATGTCTAGAAATTTACAGTTACACATGAGAATCCACACAGGAGAAAAACCTTTCACCTGCTCAGTCTGTGAGAAATCTTTTACATACAGTGGAGCTTTAAAGATACACAGGAGAACTCACACAGGAGAAAAACCTTTCAGCTGCTCAGTTTGTAATACATCTTTTACACAGAGAGGACATTTACAGTCACACATGGCAGTCCACACAGGAGATAGAAGATTCAGCTGCAGTGTTTGTAACAAAAGATTTTCCTGGTGTTCTGATGTCAAAAGACATAAATGTGTTGGTCAGATGGAAACAGAAGCTGATGGAGAGGACTGTGGAGGACCAGAACCAGCCAGGAACTCACATCCACTTTTACAACCAGAGACTGAAGACCAGACTGGAGTAGAGCTGAACGATTTTTGAAAATAATCTAATTGCGATTTTTTTCACCAATATTGCGATATTACGATTCGATATTCGATTATTTTTTAAGCTTTTTGTCTTCTGTATGAAACTGTTATTTTCTGGAAGCCAGACCTCTGTTATGAAGACATGAGGTGATGCATGAATTGATGAATGACATTTTTATTTAACTACTTCAATCAAAGTAGTATATTTGAACTTCCAATCTTGTAAACATCAGAACATAAATAAATAAAAAATCTGTGGTTTTACCACACTCAGTTTTTCAGATAATTCACTTCAAGAAACATGATGTATAAACATGTGGATTGCGCTTTTTAAATGCCATCTGTGAACTGCTAGACAGTCTTTAAATAAATAAAAAATATACACACATCTTCTGATCTCTCTAGTCAGTAACATTACACACAAAGTGCAGAGAAATAATGGAGAGCAAATACCTGCCTGTACCTCTTTGAAAATATTTAGGTAAATCAAAGTTAACATAATAACAATTGTACAAAAAAAAAATTAAATTGAAACTGGCTGAACATCTTGATTATCTGCAGTCAGTAACATCAACACACCACACAAACTAAAGTGCACAATGAGTATGGCACTGCCAGCCATAATGATCCTAGCTCACAGGTTTTTTGCTAGGAAGACCAGCATATCTACTTTTGCTGGCTTTAAGGATGAGCGAGTGCAAGTCACTATATTCCCTCCAGTGCTGAAGAGACGCTCTGAGGGGGCACTTGTGGCTGGCACACAAAGATATTTGCGGGCTATATTGCACAGTCGTGGAAAGTGAATGTTGTGCACCTTCCACCAGGCCAAGGGATCATCCTCTCCGTCAATGACAGGGGTCAACAGGTAACTATTCAACTCTGCCTCCACGGCATCTTCAAGTGGCAGAGGCAAAGCTGAAGAGGTCACACTGGTTTTAAAAAGGCTACCAAGACACTTCTTTGCCTTTCCCCCAGAGGGCTGTGCACTTGGAGGATTTTGAACTGTTTCAGTGCGAGACCTCTTCTCCTGTCAGATGGGAAAAGAGACATTAGTTTTGCAGTTAGCTTATATAAATATTATATGTTTGTGGAAGTATTATTTTCAAGGATTATTAACCTGGTGTGTTCGTCTTGCTGATTCCAGCATTTCTGTCTTCAGTCGGGCCTTAATAGCAGGAAGGTTGCCTGCGCTGATGTATTGCGTTTTGAACCTAGGGTCCATGAACGACGCAACATCCAAAAGCTCCTGGGTGTTGAGGTCACTATACTTGTCGTTGAGGTATGCCAGGACCTTGGTTTTAATTGATCTAGTCAGATCAGTGTCCTCAGCATCTTCAGCCAAGACTGATGTTGCCAGAAGGTGGAGAACTGGCTTGAGGTAGGAGATGCTCACATACTCCTCTCCAGAAAGAGCATCTGTAAATTCTGAGAGAGGATGCAGTGCCTTATGAATGGACTCCAACACTTCGGTATCCTGCCAGGTTGGGATGAGGAAGCGTGCATGTCGGTCACCTGACAATACCTGCGATATGGCTTTTGCCTGTTCCAGCACTCTGGCAATCATTTTCTCTTCAGACCCCCATCTTGTTGGGCACTCAGTAATGAGGGAGTGTTCAGGAAGTTTAAGCTCCTTCTGTGCCTCAGTGAGCGCTGCCTTTTTCCTCCAACTGTGGGAGAAGTGCCCCACCAACTTCTTGCACAGCCCTATTGCTCTTGATACTCTACCATCTTTGATTGCATTTTCTGGAGGAAAATTAAATAAGAATAGTGTAACTCATACAGTTGCAGTTGTGTGATACAATGTTTAACCATTACACTCACTCTCTCTCTCTCACACACACACACACACACACACACACACACACACACACACACACACACACACAGTCTCTCTCTCTCACACAGTCTCTCTCACACACAGTCAGTCTCACACACAGTCAGTCACACACACACACACACACAGTCACACAGTCAGACACACACAGTCACACAGTCAGACACACACACACACACAGTCACACACACACACACACACAGTCACACAGTCAGACACACACACACACACACAAAATAACTTACCAATGGCAAGATGTAATCTGTGTCCGAAACACTGGAGCCTGGTCCACTCGTTCAGCTGTGCTGCCTTCACCATATTTGACGCGTTGTCCGTTGTTATGCAGACAAGGTTGTCTTCATTGAGATCCCAGCATTCAAGCCCCTCTCTCAGGCCAGCAGCTATGTTTTCCCCTGTGTGGTCTTCTGGGAAGTAGGCAGTTTGAAGGCTGCGAGCTTTGAGGTGGAGGTCTTCAGTAATATAATGCACCCTAAGACTTTGATAAGGCTCCGCTGTACGGCTCGACCACATGTCTGTTGTAGCTGTGAAAAACTACGCTACTCTCTGTCTACATTGTCTGTGTAGCTCCGGTATGGCGATCTGGCTGAAATATGTGCGGGAGGGCATGCTGTACCTCTTATCCAGTGTAGTTACCAAATTCTTCAACCCAGGCTTGGTCACCGTATTGACGGGCATCATGTCTTTCGCGATGCATTGGGCTACTGCTTCGGTGATTTCCACGTGCCGTTTTGAAGTGCGTTCATATGGCGTAACACTTGCAAACATTTCGGTCACTGATCCTTGCCGAGTACTTGGATTATTTTGCACACTGCTTGTTTTTTTAGCTATACACCTATCATACAGTGCTTTGTGGTGTGCTTTTAGGTGCTGGTACAGGTTGGTAGTGTTTCCCTGTGAAGTAGCAACTATAACAAGGCAGGTTTTGCACAATACCTGACACTGGGCAACATCTTCTTTTTTAAAGCCAAAATAGTCCCACACGACTGATGTACTGTTCCTCTTTGACACTAACATTCCTTCAGTGCCTGGTTCTGTCGAGCCTGAGGCCATTGTCAATGTACAGTTGCCAAGTTAACTCTTGTTACGCTCCCGTGTTACGTGACCAGAGTGCAGCCCGGTGCAGCCTTTGTGTTTAGGAAATCTCGTTTGATCATATCGCGTGATTTAGTCGCGCATGTCAAGGGCATGTCTAATCACAGCCTTTGCGATTAGAAAATCGCGTTTTATCATATCGCGATATTATCGTAAATGCGATTAATCGTTCAGCCCTACTAGGCACTTAATTAACATTTCTTCTTAAATGACATTCTTCTCAAGTAAAATTAATGATCACTACTTTCATTGAATTTTGGGTGTTTTATTTAATTTTATAGCATTTGTGGTCTTCCAGGGTCAATTTTGACCCGGTGGTGCAATGGGGCACTATTGCGCTTTACAGCAGATGAACACATGCACATGCCGAGACACACAAACACCCACACACACGTACACCCACCCACCCCCATAAACACAGACATTCATACAAACAGCAGCTGAGAACTACCTCACACACACACACAGTAGCTGAAACCTGCGAAAGATCACACTATTGTGCTTTTCAGCAGATGAACATGCACACACACACACACACACACGTTGCATAGGGCAATGGATCACACTACTATTCTTTTCAGCAGATGAACTTGTTGGAATGTCACATCTACTGCAGTCAGATTCACTGTGTTCCCTCAGAAGGAAGGAACTGCACATGGCCAGCCACTTGTAATGACATTTCAAACATGTTTAGAGGCTAAAAACACATTAAAAACTTGCCCTGAGAAGTGTTTCCATACTTACCTCACTATAACTGCTCACCTAATAGTTGAACTATGATGATGTATGTACTCCACACATCTAGGGCCTCCCTCTGAACATACTACACCCTCCACTTTCTGAAAATCTGGCTCAGCCTATTTTTAATGAATTTTTATTGGGAAAACATTCAATACTGTCAATGTTATTGAGCCTAGCTCTTCCAAAATCACTCCACACATCTAGGGCCTCCCTCTGAACATACTACACCCGCTAATTTTTGAATAGCTGGCCCAGGCTATTTATAATATAATTTTATTGGAAAACATTTAATATATGTCATATAAACAAAGAGTCATGTCTCCAAAACGTCTACACACATATAACCCCCCCCCCTGCTGGTTGTACTACAACATGTAGTTTTCAAAAATAATCATATGCATAATTTTAAGGATTGCTAAAAACATGTAATACTTTAAGTATTACAAAGAGAAGTGTTTCCATACCTCACTGTAACTGCTCACCTAATAGTTGAACTATGATGATTACGGTTGGGAACCGGAGGGTCGCTGGTTCAAGTCCCCATACGGACCAAAGTATGGTGGTGGACTGGTAGCTGGAGAGGTGCCAGTTCACCTCCTGGGCACTACCAAGGTGGCCTTGAGCAAGGCACCGAACCCCAAACTGCTCATGGCGCCTTTCCATGGGCAGCCCCCCCACTCATCTCTCAATTAGTGCATGTAGAGGTACTGAGCATGTGTGTGTGTGTGTAATTCAGACCCGTGTATAATAACAAAAGTGAAAACACTGGAATTATATTATAAAATTATTATAATAATAAAGTATACATTATTATTAGAACAAAATAAAATCAATATCACATTCAGTCATAATGAACACATCCACAATGTTAATTTTCACAGAGAAAATAATCTCAGATCTGTATTAATAATGTGAATAATGGAAAAACACATTAAATACAAATTGTCTAGCTCTTGTTTACTTTTCTGAGTGGGGTTACTGTTCCCGTATATGCAGTTTGTGTACAATTACCATCGTGGCAGTAGTTGACATTTTGGATCCTTTAGTTATCCAGACCTAAACCCCAGACTCACCTCCAGCCTCTTTAACTAGGGCTGTTCTACAACACACAATCCCAGACTCACCTCCAGCCTCTTTAACTAGGGCTGTTACACAACACACAATCCCAGACTCACCTCCAGCCTCTTTAACTAGGGCTGTTCTACAACACACAATCCCAGACTCACCTCCAGCCTCTTTAACTAGGGCTGTTACACAACACACAATCCCAGACTCACCTCCAGCCTCTTTAACTAGGGCTGTTACACAACACACAATCCCAGACTCACCTACAGCTAGGCCTGTCGCGATAGTCAATAAATCAATTAATCGCACGATAAAAGAAATGAGCTCGATAATTTTTCCGGCCGCGATAATTTCCATTTGCATGCTTGTTTGCTCTCTCTCTCTCCATCCATCCATCCATCCATATATATATATATATATATATATATATATATATATATATATATATATATATATATATATAAATATATACACACATACACACAAATATATACACACACACACACACACACATATATATATATATATATATATATATACACACACATATGTATATATGTAACTCAAAGTCATTTTAAATAGATTCATTACAATCTTGTTACAGTAATATTTTAGCACTATGTTGTATCAATTATTTGTGTCTTCAGTCTGTTGTTTTAAAACTTTGTTAGAGCTATCAATCTTTCTTACAGAAGGCCTACTATGAGCCATCTTCTCTGGGGTTATTCCTATACTTACCTGAAGGCCATAGCACCCATGCTGTGTACATGAAGGACATGACGGTCATTGTCAGCACAGGTTTGTCATTTTATATTGAAAAAATGTGTATGTAATGTATTTAATTTTAAGGTTGAGGAATCCAATCCTATTAAATGTGGAGTAATGATTTCCTGTAAGAAATTAATCAAATTTGTGATGCATTTTTGAAATTATTTTCTGTGCCTGTTTGCTTATTACAATAATAACAAACATTAAGGTATAGGTGACACACTCAAGTGATTTTGTCTATGCTGATATGGTAGTCTCTATAGTAGTACTTTGTTATGTTTTTATTTAATTGCCCTCTTTTTATTTGGCAGGACGGCTCTGCACCGTCACTGTCAATATGTGTGCGTGTGAACCAGAAGCCTGCACTCTGCTAAGGTACGGGCTCTGGCCAGCAACAACCGACAAGCCCCAGACAGCCTTTTCCATCCCTCTGCTAGAGCTTTTTGTTTGTCTGTCACTGGAGCGTCAGGTTTCTGTTGAGGGTTTTTGCAACACCCTACGCTGGAAAAACAAGTTGCAGAATACTGTATTAGGACTGAAAAATCTGAGTCCATGACATGTTAGATGTAACTCCTGGAAGAAGACCATTATTCCGCTCAGAAATCTAATAGTTCCTTAAATCTTTAGGACTGCAGTAACTTCAAGGCTGGCAACGTTCTGAGGTCCCAACAACAAGCAAAGAAACTTGATGTTACAGGAGTGTTTGGAGCTTCCTGTCGTCATGAAATGCCGCTAATGTTTGTCAACATGAGCCAACGAGAAAGGCAAGTAGTGACATTTATGACTGTTGACTCAATATTCAATGCTTAGGAATTCATGAACCTAACATAAGCCATTCGGTCTACAGTTGCAGCCTTCCAAGGCTGCAGACCCTGAATTGGGAAACAGCTTATACATTTTTTTTTCCATTTTTGTCCATTTCATTACTTTATATTCATGTAATAATTATAGAAATTAGATGTTAATCTGCATAAAAAATAAACAAAAATAAAACAAATTTGCTTATAACAATCATCCACTTGTAGTTATTAACGTGACCCGGAGAGATATGAACACTGTAAGCGGTTTTCACTTCATATCACTAAACAGTGCTGAAACAAGTCAAATACCAGGTGGGGAAATGTTAGAATAAAGATTACTTTAAGGCATTTGTACTACACATTAAAAATGGAGGCCAAAAAGAGAGTGAATGATGAATTTACCTGGCAGGGCAATTTGTGTCCATAAATGTGAAACGCTGGTACGGCCAAGGAGATGTTGTGTGGTATGCCCTCCCCTGATTTCTAACTGAACACAGTATGGCATCATTTGGACTTCATTTGTCAAGGTCTTTATCAAAACAATAATTCAGTTTCACACTTTCGTATTTTCTCTAAAACGTTTAACACGTGACAGTAAAGAATACTTGTGGACAAATTTTTTCTTTGCTTGTAGCTTTTCTTCTATCTTGTTGATGTATCAATTGTTGTACTTTTGATATTTTCTTTTGATACTGAATGTCATGCTGCAAATTTGAAAAAGCAACCATTATTTTAAAATTAGAAATAAATAAAGTGTAGTCTTCCAACTGTATGCCCACGTTTTCACAAGTTTTTACTCCTCTGACATAAACCCTCTTTTCAATATCAATTGTGCAAAATACCTACTAGTGACAATACAAGAACATTCTAACAGTCTGAGTAGTAGGACTGTGGTGTCACGATTTGTCTAGCGCAGGAACCCAAAAGCAGACCAGGACAAGGTAAGTAGAAAATACAAGGTGAGTATTTATTTGGAAATTGAACGTGGAAACGATTAGGTCCAGTTTGGTCGGCAGGGAGTGAGGCTGGAAGGCTGGAGGTTTCTGTGCTGATCCAAATGAGCTGCAGTGAAGTAGTAAGCCAGGCAGGTGAGAGTGACAATCCAGGTGAGTAACTGTAGACAGAGGAACAGGCGGCAAATTAGTGACAGGCAAAGAGACAAAAACAGCAAAAGACTTTCTAAAACTAGTAGCTTGATACGAGAGCTAAACATACTGGTTACACTAACGATCCAGCAGGGAATGATGTCTGGTCACGGCTTATATGGTGCAGGGAATGGTAATCAGGACCTGGTGTGCAGATAGCAGCAGGTGTAAGTCGTTGGAGAATCAGCCGGGATGTGTTCAGGAAAACTCAGGAAAAACGAACTTCAGGTTAGAGCAAAAACAAAACACTGGTAAAACAGGCTCAAGATGCTGGATTCATGACATGTGGAAAATAAGTTTAAGTTATGTAAAACATCAAATCATACTGTGACCCTGGGTACTGAATAGGTGAGCCAATAATGAAACTGAGAAATAGGCTACTTTTTATTTACAACATGTGTACTCAATTCAGTACAATACAACTTTAATGTTCCCCACATTGTACTGTTTGAAAGGAACCACATTGATGGTGCCAATAAACAACAATAAAGTACAAAGAATCTTAACTAGGGTAAATGAAAATATCACAGTCTTCTTCTTACAGTAAAGTGTAATCCAAAGACAGTGACAAGATTCATATGAAGTCTATTTTAATGAAAATGATGAATAGGCACCTAATAAATGTTAAAAGGCTTTAAATCACGTGTCAAACTCAAGGCCGCCGGCTAAATCCGTATACATATATATATGTATGTATACATATATACAATCCGTACAGACCTGCACCAGAGTTCGGACGAGCTTTCACACGAGCCGGACTTTCCGACCAAACGCTCCAGGGTTCTTTTTAAACGGAGTGTTTTGTAGGGATGTGGTGGGGGCCATCAACACAGTGAACAAGTTTTATTCATACAAGAGAAAACTCTGATTGGACAGATAGTCTAGCTAGCTGTCTGGATTTACCCTGCAGAGATCTGAGGAGCAGTTAACCATAGTCCTCACAAATCCACCAGAGGTTAGAACGCCAACACAAAGAAAGAGGAAGGGGACGGACATCAGCCGAAAACGAGGGACATCCCTGGAATTTTCAGTGGCAACGGACCTAGATATAGACTACTAGAAATCAGGCGGTTTGCATGGTGTGTTGACCCTGGCAATGAAGGCACATGGTTCTTTTAAAACCACAGGCAGTGTGGGACCATGATTGGCCCACTGAGCACTGAGACCATGAACGCCACTTCTTTGTAGCGTTCTTCTTCTTCTTGTCATCAAAATGGATGCGGCAGACACAGCACAAATTGCCTCCATCTACCGAAAAGAAAAACAGAAATATTTTGGAAGTGAAGCCAGTTAGTTGAAATCATCAACATATATAAAACAATGTCTCTAAGGCAGCCATTTCATTTTCTACTTTTGCCAAATGAAAATCCCTGATTTTTAACGGTTAAACACCAAGCAAAGTTAAATAACAATAAAATAAGTCAGAAAAGACTGTGGAGCCCAGTTGACATTTAAATTGAGCTGGTTTGGCAAACATTTGTCCTGGAAATATCCCTAGTTTTCATGTCAGAATCTTTGTTCTTATATATTATTTTCAGTTGTTTCAACTTCCGTTTTTTCATTGTACTGCAACCAGATGAAATGCATTTTAGGTTCAATCACATGCAACCAGTTTTCACCTGTAATAACATAATTGTGATTACGTATTGCAGTATTGTAATCTGTTGAAATTACTTGTTTTTATCTTTGCTGCTTGAAAAAGGCGTTATTAGTATCAATAGGACTTCCTGGTTAAATATAAATAACAACAGTTTGGACAGATACCTTCATCTGCAGTCATCACCATGGCTACAGTAGTGGCTGTTTCTGAGGACTCTCCTTCCATCTGCTGTGCACCGAAAGAACATAAAAGAAAACACAATAACATCTTTCTTGGTACAAATACAAAAAATAAAAATACAAAAGATTTGAATCTTAATTAAAATTTGTAATGCAATTTGGCAGCATTTATACTGTCAATGGTTATAGTAAACATCTAAATCTCAACAGCCAATTCAAAGTGTGAAACGATCAGGATACCAAGCTTATAGAAGCTGTTTAATGGATAAATATTGTATCTATATATTGTAATTTTCAAACAAGTGAGCGTTTCTCTGTCAAATGTCAATGGCAGATCTCAGAAGTTCCATTTAAGCAATACCAAAAACTGATTTGTAGCAATTGGCTTTCAAAATGTATTAAGATTGCAAGAAATACCATTTCCACACATGGCCTCAAAGATCTGTTCCACTGACTTCTTCTGGATGCAAACTGCTGTGTCTGTTGATTTAAAGACATTCAACCACGACACAAAAGGTGAAGATTTCATCATATAATTTGCATCAGACATTAATGTGGACAGTGGTCAGATATGCTGTGTAATGAGAATTGAATTACAAAAGTTACATATCTAGTGAAATGTGCTTCTTAAGTTTAATGTTATATATTCATTTAAATTGAATTCAATATTTTAATTTATATTTTTTTTATTGATCTCCAGCCGTTGGGGGGGTTCGGTGCCTTGCTAAAGATCACCTTGGCAGTGCCCAGGAGGTGAACTGCCACCTCTCCAGCTACTCAGTCAGGCATAAAACAACTCAGCATACCTTCTGCGTCCATGTGCTCGGACATTCCCTCTGCCATGTCACTGGGGTTGCATTGTGCTGTATCTAATTGATATGTTTAGGAAAAAGGAAAATGTGTAATATGAGCATAACAAATAATTGGTCTTCCTGCATTACTGGAGAACAATTAATCAAATAGCAGTATCAATGAAGGTATATAATTCACAGGAATGATAGACATAGAATTGAATTACTGAATAGTTTTATGAGCATGAAAAAGATGGAAACCATTGCCGAGGGCCATCCCAGTCACATTCAACTAAACACTTCTAGGATATTCTGGAGAGGTGCCTTTTTAGAAAACCTGTTAAACTATAATGATGAAAACTCCAACTGAGGAATATTGTCACAACCCTTACAAACTGTCAAAGATGCATATACAATATATGACAAAATGCAATAAAGCTGTTCTGGATGTCTGCAATGGCCCAGCACTATACAAAGACTCACATGAAGGCCTGTATTATTCTTTAGTTAACTTATTTTCCCCACTTTGCATAGAGCCAAATGGTCTGCAGGAACACAAGTGAAGAAAGACAACAGCCACTGTTAATATCACTTACTTATTTCAAATGAAATTTGCTCAGCAGCTGCCAAAATGGCCTCTAATTGGTTTCTTCCGTAAAAGGAGGGCTTCTTGATGTCAAGTCCAGTGGGCAGCCCAGCAACTTTATTCACAAGGGACTGGTAGGGGAGCCTTCAGTACCTCCGGCCTCCTCTGAAAGACATGGGCACACACACATGCATGCACATGTTACACAATGTTACACAGTTGGATAATTCTAACTTCCCTCCTGTTGAAAGCTAGTTTTGTTAAAGTGTCATAATCTTATGGTTGATGGGTACATTAGATACATCATTTATTAATTTGATAAATGCCATTGATTCTTGAAGGTATATTAGGTTATCAAGATATAACTTTAAGGCATTTCTTTACATCAGTCTAAAAAAGTGGTTGAACATATGCTTACTATATCTCTGGTTGAAAAGATCTTGCACTTTTTTCAAAAGCACAGTGATGGATCTTTAGTAGTGGGTGTTGCAGCTGAGGAGCTGGCTGCAGATGTGAAAACAGACAACAATTAATTCCATAAAACTGTTTTATGTATATTTGCACTATTATAGGGTTGAGTCCATTTCTGTGGACTTTCATACAACCAATATTACCTTTGAAATGCAGGGCAAAAACAAGATAACGTTTGCAGTAGATAACCTGATGATTCTTTTCAATAGACACAGCAGTCTTACACTGATGAATGCAACTTAAGTCTGTGAAATACTTGGCAAATACTTTCTTGATCATCTGGTTCATGACCCTTGTGAACCCCTGATGTAAACAGGGCCGCTACGTACAACAACAATCCATTTAGTAGAACAATTAAAAGCATCCATTAAATATTGTTTCTCACCTTTGTTTTTGAGAATGTCCCAACAAAAAAGATTGTAAGGTGACAGCTCTCGTCTGTAAAGTTTTTGTTTTGGCGGCTGGGGCTTAGAAGAAGCTTTAAAGGACCTTTTGTAGTTCCCAATCCAGTTCTGAAAAAGAGAAAACACAAAAAAGAAGAAAAGAATTCAATTCAATTTATATTTATAGTATCAAATCATAACAGTTATCTCAAGACACTTTACAGATAGAGTAGGTCTAGACCACACTAACTAAAGACCCAACAATTCCAGTAATTCCCCCAAGAGTTACTGTGTGTGTGTGTGTGTGTGTGTGTGTGTGTGTGTGTGTGTGTTTATAGCGTAGTAGGGCACTGAAAGGTGTAGCAGGGTGTAGCAGGGCACTGCAGGGTGTAGCAGGGTGTAACAGGACGTAGCAGGGCACTGCAGGGTGTAGCAGGGTGTAACAGGACGTAGCAGACGTCAACCCCTGCCTCTCGGACCTCAGCAGCAGGGAAGGCTAGTTTAAAGCCGGCCGAGCAGTAGCTGGCCTCCTACAAAATCTAGCTATGTGGCCTGCTTGTCTGCATTGGCGGCAAATGGGCCTACCTTGCTCATTCCAGTTGTTTGCCTGGAAAACTGGTCTCTGTCGCTCCCTATGAGGCTGTATTAGGGGCTGTGGGGCAATACTGGCTGGCTGGAGGAGCGGTTTAATCTCTCGCAACAGTTCCTGGGTGAACCCGGTCATTTGAGATTTCACCTCTTCCATGACCTCTCTTTTCCAGGTCTCTCTCCAGCTGGTGTCCTGTGATGGGGGAGGCACATTTGGTTTATACACAGAAGCACAGATTACCTCTGGTTGGGGGTTCCCATGTTCTGCATCAAGCAGCAGCGCCTCCTGTCTGATTGCAGCAAAAGTTTCATCAGGATTACGGCGGACATAGACCTTCAGGGCCTGAGCCAGGGAACCTTCACGCAACCCCAACAGCAGCTGGTCTCGCAGAACCGTATCGGGGGGGGGGTTCCCTCAGGGTCATGTTGCCGCAACCTGCAATACAGTTCTCTTAGCCTTAGAATGGATGAGGGCACAGTTTCATCTGGTCTTTGGACACAACTAAAAAACTGAGACCTTAACACTGGGGCGCTGGTTCTGTCTCCATATAGAGAGTCCAAATACACAAAGATTTTGCGTACTCGATCCCTTTCATCATCCTCTAAAACACTAACCTGCCGTTTGGCTTCCCCAGCTAATGCTCCCAGCACAATGTCAATTTTTCTGGCCTCTGCTAGCTCTTGCACTCCTAGTAATTAAAGTATTTGCTCCTTCCAGTCCTGACATTTTAAGTCACTATTTGGACCTTTAAACTTTGGCAGCCAGGGGGCACCAGGATATACAGGCATCATCATATTCACTGTTAAAAGTACACCACACTGCTCTCTGTACCCAGATCCTGCCGGCAAACGCCAAGTTGTAAAGAGGAGAGGGGCCGACAACGCCACCTAGGAATATTTTTATATTGAGGCCTAGAACCTCAAATATTCTAATAACAAAAAATTAAAACAGGTTCTTTGTACCGGGGGAGAGCAGTTAAAAAGGTGTATTTAAAACCAGTGAATAAAACCCAGTTTCTTTGAGGAATAACAATGTATTATAAAAAAACATAAAACAATTAAAATTCCTCTTTAAAAGAATTTAAAAAAACAAAACCTAAACAACTAAAATCAAACTAAAACAATGGCACAGCAGAGAGGAGTCGGAGATTAAAATGTCCACAGATTTCCACTGGCAACCAGCTCCTTTACTGTTGGTTCTTCCCCTCGGGCAGAGCCTGTGAAGAGAACTCAGGGCCAGTCAAACGTCCTTTTAAAAAAAACGCCACAGTTTCCTACTACTCACAAACACCGGTCTTAGAATGGGACTTACGCGGGAGGGAGGAGTTTGACCTCCTCCCACTGCTTGCCGCTAGCGTTCGGTGTTTGAGGTTTTTTTTGGATGTACCCTCCGGTCTCCTTCAGACCAGACCGCTACTCTTCTCACTGGGCTCCAGGCTCCAGGCTCCGGTCTCTGCGTCTCTCCGTCTGTTCCTCTGCCTCTCCGTCTGTTCCTCTGTCTCTCCGTCTGTTCCTCTGCCTCTCCGTCTGTTCCTCTGTCTCTCCGTCTGTTCCTCTGTCTCTCCGTCTGTTCCTCTGCCTGTCGTGTCTGCAGCTGCCTGTTCCTCGTTGCTATTCTGTCCTTTTTATCTAAAAAAACAGTCAGTTCCCACTCTGGCTCCCAGGTGTAAGTCTTTATGTCTGATTGCTACGTGCCCGATGGCGTGAAGTAAAACAACATTTAAAAACACACACCACTGAATCATTGATATTATAAATAAAAGACATTCAATATATACTTTATATGTTACTGTATAAAAAAACTTACCTTTTTTTTACATTTCACACAACGAAGTTTTCAACAAAATTAATGTGGTAAAGCGTCCGGTGCTGTGACGTTGCCGTGGTAACGTCACAGCACCGATTAAGACAGAAGCTGATTAAGACCGTTGTTTTTTAATAATACTGTTTTATATATACTATAAATATTACTATATGAAATAAAAAAAAGTTGTTACATTTTCTACACCTTACACACAGAGTAGCACCGAATAGGTTATTGTTTGCTCAAACAAAGTTATTTTTTGCAAGTGTTAATTTCTGTTCAAAATGTAATATAATGTGCTTGCAGAATATAGTTCTCTGTGCTCAAAACATACAATTACCTGCTCAGGAATGAGGCACATATATAACGCCATACGCTTTTACCTCAGTGCGGCCTGTTTGTACATCGCCATGCTTTTACACGCACGTTGCGAAACAAATACGCCTGAAGTGGGTGCAAAAGCGTTAGTACATCTGGCCCTCAGTCTGCGTCTTCAGGCAGGCAACAGCAGCATAGTGTTTTCCTGAACCAACTGAAGAAGCGCTGGACTCCACTCTTCTTTTCAACCTTAACCTGGCTGATTGTAAGGTCATCCTGCGCTGCATCATGGTTGATTGGAAGAGCCTGTAGAGTCGCAGTCACAGCTGAGTCTGGTTCTCTGCTGAGCTCCTTGATCACATCCTCACCATTCAGGACTAAAGTCATGACTGGGGGTTCAGCAGGGGGAGTCATGGGAAGTGGTGGAGATGTCCCCTTAGCAAAGTCGGCCTTTGGTGCAGGCTGCTCAGCTGGTTCAATCTGGCTGATTCTCAAACCATCGTGTACAACAGTGATGGTAGGAGTCAGAGGTGGTGGATGAGCTG
>NC_050193.1:1062551-1077551 GCF_008315115.2 Sander lucioperca | reverse complement strand
GTGCACACAAATGTATATTGACTAAAGACAAATTTAATTTCGGTGGGAAATTTCTTAATGTAAAATATACAGCCCCTAATTTATGTTCACCTTTTTTGGATCCCAGTGGATTCGCAGTCTCAAAATCATCATAAAATAATTGAATTTGCAGTGCAAAATTTTCATTAGAAAAAAGGGGATGTCTCTTTATATACAACCCATCTTGTAAATCAAAATATACACCATCTTTGGGAATGTGGCTAGATGTTAACATATCTGCAAAGTTTGGATTTCTGAGAATAGACTGCAGTGTTTCTAGAATTGGGACATAGGCAAATTTGTCTCTTACAACAATCTGATCATAACTTCCAGTACATCTGTTTCTTCTATTTTCAAATCTGACACCAAGTACTTTTTCGACAGGTTCAACAGTTTTCCATTTTTGTTGAAAATACTTGTTTTGTTTCAGAATTCAATGAGGTGAAAGGGTTTTCAAGTTTTTTTAAACTTTGTTCAATTTTAGCTTTCATACTAGTATCCTGTAATGATAAACATTTTAAAGCTGCAGCTTTAGCTTGACTCTGTACCTCCAGTACCACGTCTTCCATGGATGATACAAAACCATTTAAAGTAGACTGGCTTACACCAGCAACCTGAAGCTGTGCAACAGCAGATGCACACAAATCATGAGTACTTGTGTTGGATACGGGCAGAACTTGAGACGTACTGGCAGCTTCTTCACTAATTGGCAACTGAGCATCATCTGCAACATCACTGACTACAATGTCAGTTTCAACTTCAAGTTCAATTTGGTCAGCATGCTTTGTATTTAGATGCTTCCTAAAGCCTGAGAATGTGCCAAAAACCTGGCAGCATCCTGCCTGAGCACATTTTAAGCAAAGTGATTTACCCTGATATAAACCATGTATTAATCGCATATGCCTCACAAGACTGTTGGTGCTCACAAAATCAATCTGGCAAACTAAACAAATAACCCCCATGATATCAAGTAAGATGATAAAGTGTGATATAAAAATGGGTGAAATGGGTCAAAGAAAATCTCACAATATCCAAAACATGTCAGTGTATGCATGAACTAGCCTGTAGAATGCAGAAGTCTAGCCCTAATCTCAGCAACACGTGGGCTCTCCTGGACTTGTCCCAAATGGATGTTGTAGACAGTTGTAGTTGTCTGTATGAAGGTGTACATGTTGTGGAGCATCTGATTGTAAAGAGTCCCAAATACAAAGTGTGCCTTCACAAGTTCATCAAAAGCTCCAAGAGAAGGGGTTGAGTCGCATGGTATGACCTGCTTGTCCAGAACGATGAAGAACTCATGGATTGCGCTCCTCTTCATGCCAACAGCAAGTAGATAGGGTTGAGTGGTGCTGTTCATCAATGTGTTCCTGGATGCTTGTCCCACTCTGAAAAAAACAACAAAAACAATAAAACATTAGTTAATTGACTTACACTATACTATACAAAGGAATAGAAAAGAATAGATACTTTATTGATCCCTCAAGGGGAAATTCTTTTTTCACTCAAGTTTTTACATTCATAGGCCCAAAATACAACCACACACACACACAAAGGGCTCATAGACATGCAAATGTGGAGAGATGGTGGTTTGATGGACAGCCACGTAGCGGCACCCTGGGAGCAATTAGGGGGTTCGGTACCTTCAGTACCGAGGCAGTGCCCAGGAGGTGAACTGGCACCTCTCCAGCTACCAGTCCACCTTCCATACTTTGGTCCATGCTGGATTTGAACCAGCCACCCTCCGGTTCCCAAGCCAAATCCCTACAGACTGAACTACTGCTGCCCCCAGACATGATGAGGGAAAATATTGTGTTTTCTTCCAACTTTACAAGAAGCCCAGCTGTCTGAAAAAGTAAAGAAAAACACCCGTATAAGCTATAATACAAACCTTCTTGAACACGACAAGGTGCTTCTCAGCTTGGGATGCAGACACCTTGCCTGGCCTCTTCTGCCCCTGGGCTGTTGGAGGAATCAGGTGGAGGAGGAGAATGATTGAAGACAGATCACTGTCCCATCCTGTACACAGAAACCCAAGAGCTAAATGTTATATGATTGTACAATTAAAAAGTAAAAACACCATTCCTTTAAAGTTAAAGCTGACTAAAGAAAAAGCTGGTCAAAGTCAAAACCCTAGAAGAAAATAATTAGGAAAATAAAGTACCAGAGGCAATAATGTCATTATCCATTTCCTCTTCATCTGATGTAGCTTCTGCACAATAGATCAGATCTCAGAGCCTTACTCTGCTGGATGACCCTTTTCTTGAATGTTGTAGGCCACCTAGATAGAGAATTATATTATTAATACAACATGGAAAAATTCATACACCACCAGCTGACATAAGAAAAAGCAGATAAAATGTATCAAAGATCAGAATAACAAAACCCAATGTTTCCATCAGGTAACCATGTTATTTACATGCTAACAAGGCACCAACTTGTAGACAAATTCTAAAAACAGCTACATCCTCAAGTATTCCAATAAGAGGTAAATGTGTAGATGTTATACAGACAATGAGAGTAAAACAAGGGCCTTACAGATGATCACCTCATAAATCTATAACAGGGTTTTTGGGTAAAGACAAATATAGTTAGGACTAACCTCTCCAAAGACTTGGCAGCTACATCTTCTCCAAACTGCAAGATGAAGTCTTGCTCAATCTGCAACAAAGGATACATGACATACCACAAGTTAAGACATATGCATTCTTTTTTTTTTTTTACATTTGTTTGGCCTAATTGACATTTCTCTGTAAAATATTCAATTACCAGGCCTTTGACATCTTTGAAGCGTGGAAAGTAATACTAATAGTAATACTAATAATAATAAATAATACTTAGTAATACGGTCTCCACCTGGTTTCTTGGTCAATTCTGATTCAACCACCTGTGAAAGGACAGAATAAAAGACAAGCCATTATTCACTGAAATTAAATAATCTTGAACAATTGACAGTCAATACATCTAAAAAATAACAAAAAAGTATGCAATGCACAAATTGAAGCTGGCACAAAATAAGTTCCACATTGACTTACTTGTTTGGCATCTTGATTTGCCTTCTGCCGTTTTCTGGAAGGACCGCAGTCCTCATCCAGGATGATTGTCTCATCAGAGCTGGTTGATGATGAACGGGTCAATGCTGAATTGGTTTGGACTGGTGGACTGGCAGATGAAGTGTTCCCCTGTGAACCTAAGTGAGAAGAAGGGAGGACAGATAAAAGATAAACACCAACCATTTGTCAGTTTGTTTTTAGAGTCTTAAGTCCATGCATTTTGCTGAAAGAAATTGAGAGAACAAGTTTACCATTCTCAAACTGAATAGTAAATACACCAGCATTGGGCAGCTGTGCCACTTCTGCAAAGACATCTGCATCCACCTCAGTTCCTGTTTCATCATAAACTCTGATGCCTTCACTGACTGGTGGGATGGAGAACTTCACGAAAGCTTGGGGGGGAAAAAAATATAATACAAAGGTACATTAGGTATATAAAAAAAAAAAAATCACGAGGCATCCCACACCCAAAAAAAGTAAAGTAGTAAAAACTCCATTTCTCTTTATGCACAAAATAACCCTGAACAATTTGTAAAAGTCATGAACTGACAATTACTTTAATTTTGTTTTTATAGTAGTGTGTGACTGATGGCTTACCGGAATTCAAGAATTCATCCAGACTTGGTTCACTGATCTTGACATATTTCTGTTCATTATTGATTTTTGTTTTAATCAACATGATGGAATCTGTAAATACAGCAAAACTTAATTAGCATTATGATCTACAACCCAAACCTACTCTGACAGTAGCATCAGTGTCTGTTAACATAATATTTTAAATAGGGAAATCATACTGGTCAATTTGAGCCTAAAAAAAAAAAAAAACACTATCACAATTTGTCTCACTTTAAATTTAGAGCCTTTTGACTGTGTACTCTTAGTTTTGCAAGCAAAACCCATTTTGTCATGTGTTTAAACAAAGACTGTAAATATTAACATATATGAAATATTACCTACCATCTCTGGACCACAGCACAAAATGGACAAATCTGAGAAACAAAGTAGAAAAATAAATAAATTCCAAACACTATGCATCGCCATCACTCCACAGCAATTTGACATTCAATCTGTTCAACAGTTTGTAATTTAGACTTTTATCCAAAGGACACATCAATAAATTCACAATCCAACCATTCCTAGCAAGATGCTAACTCACAGCAGGAATTACTTATCCAAAGTATTTTTGTGTCGGCTTCACAGGAAGAAATCAGTGTTTTTATTTGCTTTGCCTGATGTCTCCAATGCTCCATGTCTGAAAAGGCACCAATGTTTGCCACATGCGTGTGTGAGCGAGTGAGTGCGCACATGGACGAGTACAGATAAAACAAACGATAACGCCTGTGTAACGGTAACGAGCCAAAAATAAACCCAATATACACTGACAAATCCACTAATAAGACAACATGACATTAGCATTACAGTTTTTATTTAGGGGTGACTTTAATCCATAAAGAATTGCCCGCTCAAACAAACTTCACTTTAGCCACACACAGCTAGCTAGTCACCACCATTAGCTAGTAAAGTCAACTCTCCACACGTGTGTAATCTTCACTATTTTACTGAAATCTATGGACATTAAAAAGGAACACCTTAACAAAGTTTACCCCAACATTGTATAGTTTGACATTAGCTAAATAAAGTCGTTATTTAGCCTGAAATTTTTTGAACATTTAAGGCGAGACACGGCAGGCAAAAACATCGTTTTTTTTTCACTGGTCAATTTTGAGATTTTGGGCTATTTGGCTTCAATAACATGTCTTCTTTCAGACTTGTGGTGAAATAAAGTCCGAAATACACATTTAGGTCTTTATTTTACTACACTTTGTGTGTTTGCGTCGGTAGATTTCACCTAAATTCAACAAAAGTTGGCGTTCTAAATCATCCCGCTGCTCCGCGATCGCTGTCTGCACCCTGTCGTCACATATACCGTTGGAAAGCTCTCTTTCTCCTGTACAATGCTGTCGGATCCAAATATGGTCATTTCCTTTTTATCAGCAACCAATCGTGAAAGTAAAAGGGGGGATTTAACTCAAAATGCGCAATCTCATTGGCTGATGCCAATTTCTGGCAACGTGATTCGTTCAGAATGGTCACGTGATGTGCTCTGACATTTCCGCGGTAGCTCAAAATGTTGAAAGAAGTGCGTCGAAAACGGCCGAAAATCACCTCAGAGAAGAAGAAACAGCGATAACAGTTGTTATTAGCAACAACACACAGAGGATCACAAACTAAGACAGCAGATGATGAAATGCCTTCACATAGTACGTCGATGTTTAAACTGTCGTTCAGCGGAGGTAATCAGACGCTCTCTCTCTCTCTCTCTCTCTCTCTCTCTCTCTCTCTCTCTCTCTCTCTCTCTCTCTCTCTCTCTCTCTCACACACACACACACACACACACACACACACACACACACACACACACACACACACACACACACACACACACACACACACACATACAGTTTTGTATAATATAATTACTATATAATAGGCAAACACAAATCTGTTATTTTGGGATCCTAAGTGGTGTGAGTCCCTCAGGCTGTAGCAGGCAGATCCATGTTTAGCTGTCAGTGGAGCTGCTGTCACCTCTCCTAGGAGAACTACCAGCTTCTCTTCTGGTCTTAACTTTTTTTGGCTATTTTTTCAAAGTGTAATTCTCTTAGTGAAGATAGTTTTTCCCCGTGGAGGAGGAAGTGTATCTCAGTCTGACCCAGCTGGTGGTCACTGAGCCTGTATTTAGTCAGGATCCGTCTCTTCTTTGTATCTCTGACAGTGTGAAGATAATCTGTCAAATAATAATTTAGTCTACTTTGTTTGCTTTCTCCAATGTTCTAAATATTGGTCTTTTGAATGAGTCATAATTAGTTTTGTTCTGTTGTGTTATGAACCAGTGCTGATGGGAGCCTGGTTAGTTATCTTCACCATCAGCTGACTGAGGGGACTGGTTCTGGTTAGTTAGCTTCACCATCAGCTGACTGAGGGGACTGTTTCTGGTTAGTTATCTTCACCATCAGCTGACTGAGAGGACTGGTTCTGGTTAGTTATCTTCACCATCAGCTGACTGACGGGACTGTTTCTGGTTAGTTATCTTCACCATCAGCTGACTGAGGGGACTGGTTCTGGTTAGTTATCTTCACCATCAGCTGACTGAGAGGACTGGTTCTGGTTAGTTATCTTCACCATCAGCTGACTGAGGGGACTGGTTCTGGTTAGTTAGCTTCACCATCAGCTGACTGAGAGGACTGGTTCTGGTTAGTTATCTTCACCATCAGCTGACTGAGAGGACTGGTTCTGGTTAGTTATCTTCACCATCAGCTGACTGAGAGGACTGGTTCTGGTTAGTTATCTTCACCATCAGCTGACTGAGAGGACTGGTTCTGGTTAGTTATCTTCACCATCAGCTGACTGAGAGGACTGGTTCTGGTTAGTTATCTTCACCATCAGCTGACTGAGGGGACTGGTTCTGGTTAGTTATCTTCACCATCAGCTGACTGAGAGGACTGGTTCTGGTTAGTTATCTTCACCATCAGCTGACTGAGAGGACTGGTTCTGGTTAGTTATCTTCACCATCAGCTGACTGAGAGGACTGGTTCTGGTTAGTTATCTTCACCATCAGCTGACTGAGGGGACTGTTTTGTGGGAAAAGTAAGCTGGAGCAGCAGCAAGTATGGCCATGAAGGTGCCTCTGCCATGCTTTCTGTTATGGAGAAGTTGTGGCTTCAGAGCTCAGTTGTGACGGTCAATTCAATGAGAGAAACTGATATGCTCAGGATCTCGAAAGCTGAGACCGTCACAGCTGCCAGTGCAAAACACAGGCGCAAGAGTCTAAGCACAGCTAAAATACATATGGTGCTGGAATGGACAATTAGATTTTAAAAAAGCTGTTACATCTATTGTTGGTCTTGTTCTGTGTCCATTCAACTGTCCAGCGTGGGTTTTGTCGGCAACTTTGTGCATGATACGCCAATGTTAATTCATTAAGTTACTGCAGTTGTAGGCCTTATATGCCTGCCATTTTATTAAATAATCAATTTTCATGAGCTTGAAATATTCTATATTATTATCACTAAGGGCCTGGGCATTTATTCTGTTTTTGAGCAATTTTTCCAATAGAAATGTATTAAATTCCACTATTTAAATCTTTAAATGCCGTTTTCTCAAAATGAGTTTTTTGTCATTCTCCAGTATAAACATCTCAGCCTATGTAGTTAGTAGTATTCTGAAGATAATTACAGAGGGATTTGTTAATAAATCATTCCTGCCCTGATTTATGTGACATTTTAAGCAAAAAAACATGGCGAAAATCGATTTTTTAGGGCTATGGACAGTATATTTTGATTTCCTAGGTAATGAAAGCAGATATCCTGAAATCCCTCTGTAATTTTGTTTTTATCTTGTGTGTAAACAAAATTTAAAAAGAATTTTGCACCTGGCTTTATCATATGTTCAGATCTATCTCCCGAAAATATATGCAAAATCGCGCAAATTTAATGAGAAAATGCATAATTTGCATAATTAAACATACACATTTCAAAAACTTGTAATATATTTTTTTTATATACTTGTGTAAGTAATCAACTGAGGAAGTTTCATGGAGATATCTATTATTTTAAAATTTTAGCCTATTCACCTGTAGTGTCTCGCCTTAAAATACAGAATTACAAAGGGCTAACATGACCTAGTTGAAAGCTAGCTTAAATGTTCAAAAAATTTCAGGCTAAATAACGACTTTATTTAGCTAATGTCAAACTATACAATGTTGGGGTAAACTTTGTTAAGGTGTTCCTTTTTAATGTCCATAGATTTCAGTAAAATAGTGAAGATTACACACGTGTGGAGAGTTGACTTTACTAGCTAATGGTGGTGACTAGCTAGCTGTGTGTGGCTAAAGTGAAGTTTGTTTGAGCGGGCAATTCTTTATGGATTAAAGTCACCCCTAAATAAAAACTGTAATGCTAATGTCATGTTGTCTTATTAGTGGATTTGTCAGTGTATATTGGGTTTATTTTTGGCTCGTTACCGTTACACAGGCGTTATCGTTTGTTTTATCTGTACTCGTCCATGTGCGCACTCACTCGCTCACACACGCATGTGGCAAACATTGGTGCCTTTTCAGACATGGAGCATTGGAGACATCAGGCAAAGCAAATAAAAACACAGATTTCTTCCTGTGAAGCCGACACAAAAATACTTTGGATAAGTAATTCCTGCTGTGAGTTAGCGTCTTGCTAGGAATGGTTGGATTGTGAATTTATTGATGTGTCCTTTGGATAAAAGTCTAAATTACAAACTGTTGAACAGATTGAATGTCAAATTGCTGTGGAGTGATGGCGATGCATAGTGTTTGGAATTTATTTATTTTTCTGCTTTGTTTCTCAGATTTGTCCATTTTGTGCTGTGGTCCAGAGATGGTAGGTAATATTTGTTAATATGTTAATATTTACAGTCTTTGTTTAAACACATGACAAAATGGGTTTTGCTTGCAAAACTAAGAGTACACAGTCAAAAGGCTCTAAATTTAAAGTGACACAAATTGTGATTGTGTTTTTTAGGCTCAAATTGACCAGTATGATTTCCCTATTCAAAATATTATGTTAACAGACACTGATGCTACTGTCAGAGTAGGTTTGGGTTGTAGATCATAATGCTAATTAAGTTTTGCTGTATTTATAGATTCCATCATGTTGATTAAAACAAAAATCAATAATGAACAGAAATATGTCAAGATCAGTGAACCAAGTCTGGATGAATTCTTGAATTCCGGTAAGCCATCAGTCACACACTACTATAAAAACAAAATTAAAGTAATTGTCAGTTCATGACTTTTACAAATTGTTCAGGTTTATTTTGTGCATAAAGAGAAATGGAGTTTTTACTACTTTACTTTTTTTGGGTGTGGGATGCCTCGTGATTTTTTTTTTTTTATATACCTAATGTACCTTTGTATTATATTTTTTCCCCCCAAGCTTTCGTGAAGTTGTGTGAAGATAACTAACCAGAACCAGTCCTCTCAGTCAGCTGATGGTGAAGATAACTAACCAGAACCAGTCCCCTCAGTCAGCTGATGGTGAAGATAACTAACCAGAACCAGTCCCCTCAGTCAGCTGATGGTGAAGATAACTAACCAGAACCAGTCCTCTCAGTCAGCTGATGGTGAAGATAACTAACCAGAACCAGTCCCCTCAGTCAGCTGATGGTGAAGATAACTAACCAGAACCAGTCCTCTCAGTCAGCTGATGGTGAAGATAACTAACCAGAACCAGTCCTCTCAGTCAGCTGATGGTGAAGCTAACTAACCAGAACCAGTCCCCTCAGTCAGCTGATGGTGAAGATAACTAACCAGGCTCCCATCAGCACTGGTTCATAACACAACAGAACAAAACTAATTATGACTCATTCAAAAGACCAATATTTAGAACATTGGAGAAAGCAAACAAAGTAGACTAAATTATTATTTGACAGATTATCTTCACACTGTCAGAGATACAAAGAAGAGACGGATCCTGACTAAATACAGGCTCAGTGACCACCAGCTGGGTCAGACTGAGATACACTTCCTCCTCCACGGGGAAAAACTATCTTCACTAAGAGAATTACACTTTGAAAAAATAGCCAAAAAAAGTTAAGACCAGAAGAGAAGCTGGTAGTTCTCCTAGGAGAGGTGACAGCAGCTCCACTGACAGCTAAACATGGATCTGCCTGCTACAGCCTGAGGGACTCACACCACTTAGGATCCCAAAATAACAGATTTGTGTTTGCCTATTATATAGTAATTATATTATACAAAACTGTATGTGTGTGTGTGTGTGTGTGTGTGTGTGAGAGAGAGAGAGAGAGAGAGAGAGAGAGAGAGAGCGTCTGATTACCTCCGCTGAACGACAGTTTAAACATCGACGTACTATGTGAAGGCATTTCATCATCTGCTGTCTTAGTTTGTGATCCTCTGTGTCTTGTTGCTAATAACAACTGTTATCGCTGTTTCTTCTTCTCTGAGGTGATTTTCGGCCGTTTTCGACGCACTTCTTTCAACATTTTGAGCTACCGCGGAAATGTCAGAGCACATCACGTGACCATTCTGAACGAATCACGTTGCCAGAAATTGGCATCAGCCAATGAGATTGCGCATTTTGAGTTAAATCCCCCCTTTTACTTTCACGATTGGTTGCTGATAAAAAGGAAATGACCATATTTGGATCCGACAGCATTGTAGAGGAGAAAGAGAGCTTTCCAACGGTATATGTGACGACAGGGTGCAGACAGCGATCGCGGAGCAGCGGGATGATTTAGAACGCCAACTTTTGTTGAATTTAGGTGAAATCTACCGACGCAAACACACAAAGTGTAGTAAAATAAAGACCTAAATGTGTATTTCGGACTTTATTTCACCACAAGTCTGAAAGAAGACATGTTATTGAAGACAAATAGCCCAAAATCTCAAAATTGACCAGTGAAAAAAAAACGATGTTTTTGCCTGCCGTGTCTCGCCTTAAATGTTCAAAAAATTTCAGGCTAAATAACGACTTTATTTAGCTAATGTCAAACTATACAATGTTGGGGTAAACTTTGTTAAGGTGTTCCTTTTTAATGTCCATAGATGTCAGTAAAATAGTGAAGATTACACACGTGTGGAGAGTTGACTTTACTAGCTAATGGTGGTGACTAGCTAGCTGTGTGTGGCTAACGTGAAGTTTGTTTGAGCGGGCAATTCTTTATGGATTAAAGTCACCCCTAAATAAAAACTGTAATGCTAATGTCATGTTGTCTTATTAGTGGATTTGTCAGTGTATATTCGGTTTATTTTTGGCTCGTTACCGTTACACAGGCGTTATCGTTTGTTTTATCTGTACTCGTCCATGTGCGCACTCACTCGCTCACACACGCATGTGGCAAACATTGGTGCCTTTTCAGACATGGAGCATTGGAGACATCAGGCAAAGCAAATAAAAACACTGATTTCTTCCTGTGAAGCTGACACAAAAATACTTTGGATAAGTAATTCCTGCTGTGAGTTAGCGTCTTGCTAGGAATGGTTGGATTGTGAATTTATTGATGTGTCCTTTGGATAAAAGTCTAAATTACAAACTGTTGAACAGATTGAATGTCAAATTGCTGTGGAGTGATGGCGATGCATAGTGTTTGGAATTTATTTATTTTTCTACTTTGTTTCTCAGATTTGTCCATTTTGTGCTGTGGTCCAGAGATGGTAGGTAATATTTCATATATGTTAATATTTACAGTCTTTGTTTAAACACATGACAAAATGGGTTTTGCTTGCAAAACTAAGAGTACACAGTCAAAAGGCTCTAAATTTAAAGTGAGACAAATTGTGATTGTGTTTTTTAGGCTCAAATTGACCAGTATGATTTCCCTATTTAAAATATTATGTTAACAGACACTGATGCTACTGTCAGAGTAGGTTTGGGTTGTAGATCATAATGCTAATTAAGTTTTGCTGTATTTACAGATTCCATCATGTTGATTAAAACAAAAATCAATAATGAACAGAAATATGTCAAGATCAGTGAACCAAGTCTGGATGAATTCTTGAATTCCGGTAAGCCATCAGTCACACACTACTATAAAAACAAAATTAAAGTAATTGTCAGTTCATGACTTTTACAAATTGTTCAGGGTTATTTTGTGCATAAAGAGAAATGGAGTTTTTACTACTTTACTTTTTTTGGGTGTGGGATGCCTCGTGATTTTTGTTTTTTATACCTAATGTACCTTTTGTATTATATTTTTTTCCCCCCAAGCTTTCGTGAAGTTCTCCATCCCACCAGTCAGTGAAGGCATCAGAGTTTATGATGAAACAGGAACTGAGGTGGATGCAGATGTCTTTGCAGAAGTGGCACAGCTGCCCAATGCTGGTGTATTTACTATTCAGTTTGAGAATGGTAAACTTGTTCTCTCAATTTCTTTCAGCAAAATGCATGGACTTAAGACTCTAAAAAAAACCTGACAAATGGTTGGTGTTTATCTTTTATCTGTCCTCCCTTCTTCTCACTTAGGTTCACAGGGGAACACTTCATCTGCCAGTCCACCAGTCCAAACCAATTCAGCATTGACCCGTTCATCATCAACCAGCTCTGATGAGACAATCATCCTGGATGAGGACTGCGGTCCTTCCAGAAAACGGCAGAAGGCAAATCAAGATGCCAAACAAGTAAGTCAATGTGGAACTTATTTTGTGCCAGCTTCAATTTGTGCATTGCATACTTTTTTGTTATTTTTTTTAGATGTATTGGCTGTCAATTGTTCAAGATTATTTGACAGATGGTTAACATCCTCGCAGCAGATATGACTGAAACTTATGGGTAATATGGATATTTTGGTTTCAAGCAGAACATTTCTTCCATGTTTTTTATTGAGAAAACAAGTGTCATTATTTAATTCTTGACATTTATTATAAGCATTGAAATAAATTGTATTGACTTTCTTTACTTCACTCTCAGGACATCACCACCACGGGACGTGAGAGAGATGTATGCTCGAGGCATAGTTGAGATGTTCCCTTACCTGATGGATCCATATTCAAAAAATGGATATGGAAGTCTTCACTTGTTCTAGTTATTAGACTATTATTCCTACTATAGGTAGGAAGTACCTATAGTAGGGATGGTAAAATGCTGTTTCCAGAATTCATCATTTTAACCAACTGGTGCTGTTTTAATAATTAGCTATCCTGTTATTATCATTTAAAGGAGCATTTCTATGATGGTGAAAGTGGCAGTGGTTACTTGGCATGGAGGCTCCAAACCATACAGAGGAATAGTGCTTCATCACAGAGCAAAAGGCCATCACATCAGCTGACTGGTGGAGGGCCGTCAGCTAGGAGAGATGCTTCACCCTGAGTGAAGAGCAATGCAAGGAGGCCATATCCTTCATGAAGTTTTCATCTGATGAGGACACTATCAAGCAGAAGATGAAGATGACATTTGAATATCGTCGATGTATGGTCTACGACAAAGAGAAATCCTCAGATGTCTTGACTGAATTTCCACGCTTCAAAGATGTCAAAGGCCTGGTAATTGAATATTTTACAGAGAAATGTCAATTAGGCCAAACAAATGTAAAAAAAGAAAAAAGAATGCATATGTCTTAACTTGTGGTATGTCATGTATCCTTTGCAGATTGAGCAAGACTTCATCTTGCAGTTTGGAGAAGATGTAGCTGCCAAGTCTTTGGAGAGGTTAGTCCTAACTATATTTGTCTTTACCCAAAAACCCTGTTATAGATTTATGAGGTGATCATCTGTAAGGCCCTTGTTTTACTCTCATTGTCTGTATAACATCTACACATTTACCTCTTATTGGAATACTTGAGGATGTAGCTGTTTTTAGAATTTGTCTACAAGTTGGTGCCTTGTTAGCATGTAAATAACATGGTTACCTGATGGAAACATTGGGTTTTGTTATTCTGATCTTTGATACATTTTATCTGCTTTTTCTTATGTCAGCTGGTGGTGTATGAATTTTTCCATGTTGTATTAATAATATAATTCTCTATCTAGGTGGCCTACAACATTCAAGAAAAGGGTCATCCAGCAGAGTAAGGCTCTGAGATCTGATCTATTGTGCAGAAGCTACATCAGATGAAGAGGAAATGGATAATGACATTATTGCCTCTGGTACTTTATTTTCCTAATTATTTTCTTCTAGGGTTTTGACTTTGACCAGCTTTTTCTTTAGTCAGCTTTAACTTTAAAGGGATTGTGTTTTTACTTTTTAATTGTACAATCATATAACATTTAGCTCTTGGGTTTCTGTGTACAGGATGGGACAGTGATCTGTCTTCAATCATTCTCCTCCTCCACCTGATTCCTCCAACAGCCCAGGGGCAGAAGAGGCCAGGCAAGGTGTCTGCATCCCAAGCTGAGAAGCACCTTGTCGTGTTCAAGAAGGTTTGTATTATAGCTTATACGGGTGTTTTTCTTTACTTTTTCAGACAGCTGGGCTTCTTGTAAAGTTGGAAGAAAACACAATATTTTCCCTCATCATGTCTGGGGGCAGCAGTAGTTCAGTCTGTAGGGATTTGGCTTGGGAACCGGAGGGTGGCTGGTTCAAATCCAGCATGGACCAAAGTATGGAAGGTGGACTGGTAGCTGGAGAGGTGCCAGTTCACCTCCTGGGCACTGCCTCGGTACTGAAGGTACCGAACCCCCTAATTGCTCCCAGGGTGCCGCTACGTGGCTGTCCATCAAACCACCATCTCTCCACATTTGCATGTCTATGAGCCCTTTGTGTGTGTGTGTGGTTGTATTTTGGGCCTATGAATGTAAAAACTTGAGTGAAAAAAGAATTTCCCCTTGAGGGATCAATAAAGTATCTATTCTTTTCTATTCCTTTGTATAGTATAGTGTAAGTCAATTAACTAAATGTTTTATTGTTTTTGTTGTTTTTTTCAGAGTGGGACAAGCATCCAGGAACACATTGATGAACAGCACCACTCAACCCTATCTACTTGCTGTTGGCATGAAGAGGAGCGCAATCCATGAGTTCTTCATCGTTCTGGACAAGCAGGTCATACCATGCGACTCAACCACTTCTCTTGGAGCTTTTGATGAACTTGTGAAGGCACACTTTGTATTTGGGACTCTTTACAATCAGATGCTCCACAACATGTACACCTTCATACAGACAACTACAACTGTCTACAACATCCATTTGGGACAAGTCCAGGAGAGCCCACGTGTTGCTGAGATTAGGGCTAGACTTCTGCATTCTACAGGCTAGTTCATGCATACGCTGACATGTTTTGGATATTGTGAGATTTTCTTTGACCCATTTCACCCATTTTTATATCACACTTTATCATCTTACTTGATATCATGGGGGTTATTTGTTTTGTTTGCCAGATTGATTTTGTGAGCACCAACAGTCTTGTGAGGCATATGCGATTAATACATGGTTTATATCAGGGTAAATCA
>NC_050193.1:1037551-1057551 GCF_008315115.2 Sander lucioperca | reverse complement strand
TTTTGTATTCTCCACCCAGTCCTCTGACTCCCAATGCTGAACCTGCTGCCAATATTTTCTTGGATGTAACAGTATCATCTGCCTCTATGCCCCGCCTAGAAGCCTGCTCTGCTGTGGTTCCAGCTCTGCCATCTTCTGTTCCCCCTACTGATGAACCTCTTGCCATCACTGTCATTCAGGATGGTTTGACAATCAGCCAGATTGAACCAGCGGAGCAGTTGACCCCAGAGACAGACTTTGCCGAGGTGTCATCACCACCACTTCCTCTGACCCCTGCCACTGAACATCCAGTCACGACATCAGTCCTGGATAGTAACCATATGAATGAAAGGACCACCAGAAAACCTGACTCTTCTGTCTTGTCTCCTCCACACGGTTCTCTGACTAGTTCTAAATCTTCTGCAAACATTGACTTGGATGAAACGGAGGATTCTTCCTCTGTGCCCAGCCTAAAAACTCCTGTGGCTACAGCTCATCCAGCGCCTCCTCCTGCTGAACCCACAGTGACTACGTCAGCCCTTAATAGTGAGGACTTGAGCGAGCAGATCACCACAGAACCAGACTCTGTTGTGGCTTCAGCTCCAACACCTACCGTGACCCCTGCTGAGGAACCTCCTACCATCACTGTTGTCCAGGATGGTTTGACAATCAGCCAGATTGAACCAGCGGAGCAGTTGACTCCAGAGACAGACTTTGCCGAGGTGTCATCACCACCACTTCCTCTGACCCCTGCCACTGAACATCCAGTCACGACATCAGTCCTGGATAGTAACCATATGAATGAAAGGACCACCAGAAAACCTGACTCTTCTGTCTTGTCTCCTCCACACGCTTCTCTGACTAGTTCTAAATCTTCTGCAAACATTGACTTGGATGAAACAGAGGATTCTTCCTGTGTGCCCAGCCTAAAAACTCCTGTGGCTACAGCTCATCCACCACCTCTGACTCCTACCATCACTGTTGTACACAATGGTTTGACAATCAGCCAGATTGAACCAGCGGAGCAGTTTACTCCAGAGACAGACTTTGCTAAGGGGACATCTCCACCACTTCCCATGACTCCCCCTGCTGAACCCCCAGTCATGACTTTAGTCCTGAATGGTGAGGATGTGATCAAGGAGCTCAGCAGAGAACCAGACTCAGCTGTGACTGCGACTCTACAGGCTCTTCCAATCAACCATGATGCAGCGCAGGATGACCTTACAATCAGCCAGGTTAAGGTTGAAAAGAAGAGTGGAGTCCAGCGCTTCTTCAGTTGGTTCAGGAAAACACTATGCTGCTGTTGCCTGCCTGAAGACGCAGACTGAGGGCCAGATGTACTAACGCTTTTGCACCCACTTCAGGCGTATTTGTTTCGCAACGTGCGTGTAAAAGCATGGCGATGTAGGCTATGTACAGACAGGCCGCACTGAGGTAAAAGCGTATGGCGTTATATATGTGCCTCATTCCTGAGCAGGTAATTGTATGTTTTGAGCACAGAGAACTATATTCTGCAAGCACATTATATTACATTTTGAACAGAAATTAACACTTGCAAAAAATAACTTTGTTTGAGCAAACAATAACCTATTCGGTGCTACTCTGTGTGTAAGGTGTAGAAAATGTAACAACTTTTTTTTATTTCATATAGTAATATTTATAGTATATATAAAACAGTATTATTAAAAAACTTAATAATCGATTGGATGTACCCGATGGATGTACCCTCCGGTGAGGCCATGGCAACGTCACAGCACCGGACGCTTTACCACATTAATTTTGTTGAAAACTTCGTTGTGTGAAATGTAAAAAAAAAGGTAAGTATTTTTTTTTATTTTATATAGTAACATATAAAGTATATATTGAATGTCTTATTTATAATATCAATGATTCAGTGGTGTGTGTTTTTAAATGTTGTTTTACTTCACGCCATCGGGCACGTAGCAATCAGACATAAAGACTTACACCTGGGAGCCAGAGTGGGAACTGACTGTTTTTTAGATAAAGAGGACAGAATAGCAACGAGGAACAGGCAGCTGCAGACACGACAGGCAGAGGAACAGACGGAGAGACAGAGGAACAGACGGAGAGACAGAGGAACAGACGGAGAGACAGAGGAACAGACGGAGAGACAGAGGAACAGACGGAGAGGCAGAGGAACAGACGGAGAGACGCAGAGACCGGAGCTTGGAGCCTGGAGCCCAGTGAGAAGAGTAGCGGTCTGGTCTGAAGGAGACCGGAGGGTACATCCAAAAAAACCCTCAAACACCGAACGCTAGCGGCAAGCAGTGGGAGGAGGTCAAACTCCTCCCTCCCGCGTAAGTCCCATTCTAAGACCGGTGTTTGTGAGTAGTAGGAAACTGTGGCGTTGTTTTTAAAAGGACGTTTGACTGGCCCTGAGTTCTCTTCACAGGCTCTGCCCGAGGGGAAGAACCAACAGTAAAGGAGCTGGTTGCCAGTGGAAATCTGTGGACATTTTAATCTCCGACTCCTCTCTGCTGTGCCATTGTTTTAGTTTGATTTTAGTTGTTTGGGTTTTGTTTTTTTAAATTCTTTTAAAGAGGAATTTTAATTGTTTTATGTTTTTTTATAATACATTGTTATTCCTCAAAGAAACTGGGTTTTATTCACTGGTTTTAAATACACCTTTTTAACTGCTCTCCCCCGGTACAAAGAACCTGTTTTCATTTTTTGATTAGAATATTTATAGTTTTTAAGAGGTCCTAGGCCTCAATATAAAAATATTCCTAGGTGGCGTTGTCGGCCCCTCTCCTCTTTACAACTTGGCGTTTGCCGGCAGGATCTGGGTACAGAGAGCAGTGTGGTGTACTTTTAACAGTGAATATGATGATGCCTGTATATCCTGGTGCCCCCTGGCTGCCAAAGTTTAAAGGTCCAAATAGTGACTTAAAATGTCAGGACTGGAAGGAGCAAATACAGGTCTTACTAGGAGTGCAAGAGCTAGCAGAGGCCAGAAAAATTGACATTGTGCTGGGAGCATTAGCTGGGGAAGCCAAACGGCAGGTTAGTGTTTTAGAGGATGATGAAAGGGATCGAGTACGCAAAATCTTTGTGTATTTGGTCTCTATATGGAGACAGAACCAGCGCCCCAGTGTTAAGGTCTCAGTTTTTTAGTTGTGTCCAAAGACCAGATGAAACTGTGCCCTCATCCATTCTAAGGCTAAGAGAACTGTATTGCAGGTTGCGGCAACATGACCCTGAGGGAACCCCCCCTGATACGGTTCTGCGAGACCAGCTGCTGTTGGGGTTGCGTGAAGGTTCCCTGGCTCAGGCCCTGAAGGTCTATGTCCGCCGTAATCCTGATGAAACTTTTGCTGCAATCAGACAGGAGGCGCTGCTGCTTGATGCAGAACATGGGAACCCCCAACCAGAGGTAATCTGTGCTTCTGTGTATAAACCAAATGTGCCCCCCCCCCATCACAGGACACCAGCTGGAGAGAGACCTGGAAAAGAGAGGTCATGGAAGAGGTGAAATCTCAAATGACCGGGTTCACCCAGGAACTGTTGCGAGAGATTAAACCGCTCCTCCAGCCAGCCAGTATTGCCCCACAGCCCCTAATACAGCCTCATAGGGAGCGACAGAGACCAGTTTTCCAGGCAAACAACTGGGATGAGCAAGGTAGGCCCATTTGCCGCCAATGCAGACAAGCAGGCCACATAGCTAGATTTTGTAGGAGGCCAGCTACTGCTCGGCCGGCTTTAAACTAGCCTTCCCTGCTGCTGAGGTCTGAGGGGCAGGGGTTGACGTCTGCTACGTCCTGTTACACCCTGCTACACCCTGCAGTGCCCTGCTACACCCTGCTACACCCTGCTACACCCTGCAGTGCCCTGCTACACCCTGCTACGCCTTTCAGTGCCCTGCTATGCTATAAACACACACACACACACACACACACAGTAACTCTTGGGGGAATTACTGGAATTGTTGGGTCTTTAGTTAGTGTGGTCTAGACCTACTCTATCTGTAAAGTGTCTTGAGATAACTGTTGTTATGATTTGATACTATAAATATAAATTGAATTGAATTCAGTTTAATTGGTGTAATACTCTTTTTTTTGTGTTTTCTCTTTTTCAGAACTGGATTGGTAACTACAAAAGGTCCTTTAAAGCTTCTTCTAAGCCCCAGCCGCCAAACAAAAACTTTACAGACGAGAGCTGTCACCTTACAATCTTTTTTGTTGGGACATTCTCAAAAACAAAGGTGAGAAACAATATTTAATGGATGCTTTTAATTGTTATACTAAATGGATTGTTGTTGTACATAGCGGCCCTGTTTACATCAGGGGTTCACAAGGGTCATGAACCAGATTTTCCAGAAAGTATTTGCCAAGTATTTCACAGACTTAAGTTGCATTCATCAGTGTAAGACTGCTGTGTCTATTGAAAAGAATCATCAGGTTATCTACTGCAAACGTTATCTTGTTTTTGCCCTGCATTTCAAAGGTAATATTGGTTGTATGAAAGTCCACAGAAATGGACTCAACCCTATAATAGTGCAAATATACATAAAACAGTTTTATGGAATTAATTGTCTGTTTTCACATCTGCAGCCAGCTCCTCAGCTGCAACACCCACTACTAAAGATCCCATCACTGTGCTTTTGAAAAAAGTGCAAGATCTTTTCAACCAGAGATATAGTAAGCATATGTTCAACCACTTTTTTAGACTGATGTAAAGAAATGCCTTAAAGTTATATCTTGATAACCTAATATACCTTCAAGAATCAATGGCATTTATCAAATTAATAAATGATGTATCTAATGTACCCATCAACCATAAGATTATGACACTTTAACAAAACTAGCTTTCAACAGGAGGGAAGTTAGAATTATCCAACTGTGTAACATTGTGTAACATGTGCATGCATGTGTGTGTCCATGTCTTTCAGAGGAGGCCGGAGGTACTGAAGGCTCCCCTACCAGTCCCTTGTGAATAAAGTTGCTGGGCTGCCCACTGGACTTGACATCAAGAAGCCCTCCTTTTACGGAAGAAACCAATTAGAGGCCATTTTGGCAGCTGCTGAGCAAATTTCATTTGAAATAAGTAAGTGATATTAACAGTGGCTGTTGTCTTTCTTCACTTGTGTTCCTGCAGACCATTTGGCTCTATGCAAAGTGGGGAAAATAAGTTAACTAAAGAATAATACAGGCCTTCATGTGAGTCTTTGTATAATGCTGGGCCATTGCAGACATCCAGAACAGCTTTATTGCATTTTGTCATATATTGTATATGCATCTTTGACAGTTTGTAAGGGTTGTGACAATATTCCTCAGTTGGAGTTTTCATCATTATAGTTTAACAGGTTTTCTAAAAAGGCACCTCTCCAGAATATCCTAGAAGTGTTTAGTTGAATGTGACTGGGATGGCCCTCGGCAATGGTTTCCATCTTTTTCATGCTCATAAAACTATTCAGTAATTCAATTCTATGTCTATCATTCCTGTGAATTATATACCTTCATTGATACTGCTATTTGATTAATTGTTCTCCAGTAATGCAGGAAGACCAATTATTTGTTATGCTCATATTACACATTTTCCTTTTTCCTAAACATATCAATTAGATACAGCACAATGCAACCCCAGTGACATGGCAGAGGGAATGTCCGAGCACATGGACGCAGAAGGTATGCTGAGTTGTTTTATGCCTGACTGAGTAGCTGGAGAGGTGGCAGTTCACCTCCTGGGCACTGCCAAGGTGATCTTTAGCAAGGCACCGAACCCCCCCAACGGCTGGAGATCAATAAAAAAAATATAAATTAAAATATTGAATTCAATTTAAATGAATATATAACATTAAACTTAAGAAGCACATTTCACTAGATATGTAACTTTTGTAATTCAATTCTCATTACACAGCATATCTGACCACTGTCCACATTAATGTCTGATGCAAATTATATGATGAAATCTTCACCTTTTGTGTCGTGGTTGAATGTCTTTAAATCAACAGACACAGCAGTTTGCATCCAGAAGAAGTCAGTGGAACAGATCTTTGAGGCCATGTGTGGAAATGGTATTTCTTGCAATCTTAATACATTTTGAAAGCCAATTGCTACAAATCAGTTTTTGGTATTGCTTAAATGGAACTTCTGAGATCTGCCATTGACATTTGACAGAGAAACGCTCACTTGTTTGAAAATTACAATATATAGATACAATATTTATCCATTAAACAGCTTCTATAAGCTTGGTATCCTGATCGTTTCACACTTTGAATTGGCTGTTGAGATTTAGATGTTTACTATAACCATTGACAGTATAAATGCTGCCAAATTGCATTACAAATTTTAATTAAGATTCAAATCTTTTGTATTTTTATTTTTTGTATTTGTACCAAGAAAGATGTTATTGTGTTTTCTTTTATGTTCTTTCGGTGCACAGCAGATGGAAGGAGAGTCCTCAGAAACAGCCACTACTGTAGCCATGGTGATGACTGCAGATGAAGGTATCTGTCCAAACTGTTGTTATTTATATTTAACCAGGAAGTCCTATTGATACTAATAACGCCTTTTTCAAGCAGCAAAGATAAAAACAAGTAATTTCAACAGATTACAATACTGCAATACGTAATCACAATTATGTTATTACAGGTGAAAACTGGTTGCATGTGATTGAACCTAAAATGCATTTCATCTGGTTGCAGTACAATGAAAAAACGGAAGTTGAAACAACTGAAAATAATATATAAGAACAAAGATTCTGACATGAAAACTAGGGATATTTCCAGGACAAATGTTTGCCAAACCAGCTCAATTTAAATGTCAACTGGGCTCCACAGTCTTTTCTGACTTATTTTATTGTTATTTAACTTTGCTTGGTGTTTAACCGTTAAAAATCAGGGATTTTCATTTGGCAAAAGTAGAAAATGAAATGGCTGCCTTAGAGACATTGTTTTATATATGTTGATGATTTCAACTAACTGGCTTCACTTCCAAAATATTTCTGTTTTTCTTTTCGGTAGATGGAGGCAATTTGTGCTGTGTCTGCCGCATCCATTTTGATGACAAGAAGAAGAAGAACGCTACAAAGAAGTGGCGTTCATGGTCTCAGTGCTCAGTGGGCCAATCATGGTCCCACACTGCCTGTGGTTTTAAAAGAACCATGTGCCTTCATTGCCAGGGTCAACACACCATGCAAACCGCCTGATTTCTAGTAGTCTATATCTAGGTCCGTTGCCACTGAAAATTCCAGGGATGTCCCTCGTTTTCGGCTGATGTCCGTCCCCTTCCTCTTTCTTTGTGTTGGCGTTCTAACCTCTGGTGGATTTGTGAGGACTATGGTTAACTGCTCCTCAGATCTCTGCAGGGTAAATCCAGACAGCTAGCTAGACTATCTGTCCAATCAGAGTTTTCTCTTGTATGAATAAAACTTGTTCACTGTGTTGATGGCCCCCACCACAACCCTACAAAACACTCCGTTTAAAAAGAACCCTGGAGCGTTTGGTCGGAAAGTCCGGCTCGTGTGAAAGCTCGTCCGAACTCTGGTGCAGGTCTGTACGGATTGTATATATGTATACATACATATATATATGTATACGGATTTAGCCGGCGGCCTTGAGTTTGACACGTGATTTAAAGCCTTTTAACATTTATTAGGTGCCTATTCATCATTTTCATTAAAATAGACTTCATATGAATCTTGTCACTGTCTTTGGATTACACTTTACTGTAAGAAGAAGACTGTGATATTTTCATTTACCCTAGTTAAGATTCTTTGTACTTTATTGTTGTTTATTGGCACCATCAATGTGGTTCCTTTCAAACAGTACAATGTGGGGAACATTAAAGTTGTATTGTACTGAATTGAGTACACATGTTGTAAATAAAAAGTAGCCTATTTCTCAGTTTCATTATTGGCTCACCTATTCAGTACCCAGGGTCACAGTATGATTTGATGTTTTACATAACTTAAACTTATTTTCCACATGTCATGAATCCAGCATCTTGAGCCTGTTTTACCAGTGTTTTGTTTTTGCTCTAACCTGAAGTTCGTGAGTTCCTGAGTTTTCCTGAACACATCCCGGCTGATTCTCCAACGACTTACACCTGCTGCTATCTGCACACCAGGTCCTGATTACCATTCCCTGCACCATATAAGCCGTGACCAGACATCATTCCCTGCTGGATCGTTAGTGTAACCAGTATGTTTAGCTCTCGTATCAAGCTACTAGTTTTAGAAAGTCTTTTGCTGTTTTTGTCTCTTTGCCTGTCTCTAATTTGCCGCCTGTTCCTCTGTCTACAGTTACTCACCTGGATTGTCACTCTCACCTGCCTGGCTTACTACTTCACTGCAGCTCATTTGGATCAGCACAGAAACCTCCAGCCTTCCAGCCTCACTCCCTGCCGACCAAACTGGACCTAATCGTTTCCACATTCAATTTCCAAATAAATACTCACCTTGTATTTTCTACTTACCTTGTCCTGGTCTGCTTTTGGGTTCCTGCGCTAGACAAATCGTGACACCACAGTCCTACTACTCAGACTGTTAGAATGTTCTTGTATTGTCACTAGTAGGTATTTTGCACAATTGATATTGAAAAGAGGGTTTATGTCAGAGGAGTAAAAACTTGTGAAAACGTGGGCATACAGTTGGAAGACTACACTTTATTTATTTCTAATTTTAAAATAATGGTTGCTTTTTCAAATTTGCAGCATGACATTCAGTATCAAAAGAAAATATCAAAAGTACAACAATTGATACATCAACAAGATAGAAGAAAAGCTACAAGCAAAGAAAAAATTTGTCCACAAGTATTCTTTACTGTCACGTGTTAAGCGTTAAACGTTTTAGAGAAAATACGAAAGTGTGAAACTGAATTATTGTTTTGATAAAAGACCTTGACAAATGAAGTCCAAATGATGCCATACTGTGTTCAGTTAGAAATCAGGGGAGGGCATACCACACAACATCTCCTTGGCCGTACCAGCGTTTCACATTTATGGACACAAATTGCCCTGCCAGGTAAATTCATCATTCACTCTCTTTTTGGCCTCCATTTTTAATGTGTAGTACAAATGCCTTAAAGTAATCTTTATTCTAACATTTCCCCACCTGGTATTTGACTTGTTTCAGCACTGTTTAGTGATATGAAGTGAAAACCGCTTACAGTGTTCATATCTCTCCGGGTCACGTTAATAACTACAAGTGGATGATTGTTATAAGCAAATTTGTTTTATTTTTGTTTATTTTTTATGCAGATTAACATCTAATTTCTATAATTATTACATGAATATAAAGTAATGAAATGGACAAAAATGGAAAAAAAAATGTATAAGCTGTTTCCCAATTCAGGGTCTGCAGCCTTGGAAGGCTGCAACTGTAGACCGAATGGCTTATGTTAGGTTCATGAATTCCTAAGCATTGAATATTGAGTCAACAGTCATAAATGTCACTACTTGCCTTTCTCGTTGGCTCATGTTGACAAACATTAGCGGCATTTCATGACGACAGGAAGCTCCAAACACTCCTGTAACATCAAGTTTCTTTGCTTGTTGTTGGGACCTCAGAACGTTGCCAGCCTTGAAGTTACTGCAGTCCTAAAGATTTAAGGAACTATTAGATTTCTGAGCGGAATAATGGTCTTCTTCCAGGAGTTACATCTAACATGTCATGGACTCAGATTTTTCAGTCCTAATACAGTATTCTGCAACTTGTTTTTCCAGCGTAGGGTGTTGCAAAAACCCTCAACAGAAACCTGACGCTCCAGTGACAGACAAACAAAAAGCTCTAGCAGAGGGATGGAAAAGGCTGTCTGGGGCTTGTCGGTTGTTGCTGGCCAGAGCCCGTACCTTAGCAGAGTGCAGGCTTCTGGTTCACACGCACACATATTGACAGTTGGACAGGTGAAGCTGCTGCAGAGGAATCTTTGTTCCCGTTGTTAACATTACAGCCGTCTATTTGAACGTTGAAAAAAAGGCACAAAAGATTTTGAAAAAAATCAGCAAAAAGCGTAGAAAAAATTGATATGTGGGCCGGATCCAAATCTGCGAGGGGCCGGATTAGGGCTTGAGTTTGACACGCGTTTAGATTAATATCTGAATAAAGACAGATGTACACACTCAGAAACAGAAGTACTGTTAGATTAATATCTGAATAAAGACAGATGTACACACTCAGAAACAGAAGTACTGTTAGATTAATATCTGAATAAAGACAGATGTACACACTCAGAAACAGAAGAGCCCTCCTGTTGTCCTCAGGTCAAATTTGACCCACTTTCAAAAAGTTTCTATATCAGAAATTTTGGTTTTCTTTCAAACAAATTGTCCAAAAGACTAACCTGGATAGTTCCATACAACACTCTTCACAAGTTAAATAAATAATCAGTTCACTAGTTTCATTGAATTTTGGTGTTTTATTCAATTTTATAGCATTTGGAGAAAAAACAATTGATAAAAGGATGTTGAAAAAAGTGACACAAATGTTAAAAAAGTGACAAATGTCAAAACAGTGAGAAAAATGTCAAAAAAGTGACAGAAATGTCGAAAAAGAAATTACAAATGAAAAAAAAAGCTTGTAGGAAAAATCCCACAAAAACTTCAAAAGGCTCAGAAAAAGTCAACAAATGTTGAAAAAGTGACACAAAAATTGGGGGGGGGGGGGGGGAGCCACGAAAGTGTCAAAAAAGACTACAAAATGTTGTTAAAGGTTTTTCATTTTAAATTTTGACTCAGAAAAACAAAAAGTTGCAGGTCGATGGGAGGACAACACGAGGTTAAAATAACAACCCTGTTCTCTTAACCCTGGTATCGTCTTCCCGTCAAACACGTACTTGTATTTTCCCTCCGGTCGGGTTGCCTGTTTATAAAGCATAAAGTAACCTATAAATGATCACTTAATTCTGTGTTACATCTTTTTAGCCAACTTCATAACTTATTACCACTAGTTTTACACTTCTTTATGGAATTGATGGTGGATAAACCACATTTACATGAAATTATGCCTAATTATTTAGTAAAATAAGCAGAAATTATGAATTATCTTGACTAACAGTTTAGGTCAGAGGAAGATATGTTTATGAATGATCCCAGATTTTCACCTCTGAAGACCATGAAAGTAGTGATCGTCATGGAACCATCCATGTTGTTTTTGGGGAATTTGGTTGAAAAGAAAGCCATGTTTCTGATACAGGAACTCTGAAAACTGTTAAATGTGACCCGAGGACATCAGCAGGGTTAAAGGAACACGTTAAACAGAGTACCTGTAAGTTCAGAAACGTTCTGGTCTCGTAGCTCGTAGTGAGTGTGAGCAGAACGGCTGCTTTTTCACTGAACTGCCTCGCACTATATTTATATTTAAATCTTAAATCTCAGACTATACTGATAATGCACTATGTTTATATTTAAATCTTAAATCTCAGACTATACTGATATTGCACTAGTCCTTCTCTCTCTTCAATTATTATTGTATATATTTCTTGTAAAATTGTAAATTCCATTGTATTGTTATTCTGTAACAGTATTTTTATATTTCTAACTGTCCTTTCTGTTTTATATGTTAGTGAGTGTTGTACTTTGAGAGCAAAGATTAACCAGAGTCAAATTCCTTGTTTGTTTACACAAACCTGGCCTATAAAGCTGATTCTGATTTAGATATTTTATGATGAAGGCAGCAAAACAGTTTCCAGTAAAGGCTTCTTCTCCTCTTCCTCCTCCTCCTCCTCCTCCACGTCATCTCCTATATCTTCCCATCGCCATTTCAACAGAGGAAGAAGAGAAGCAACCAGAGAACAAGACAGACACGATGGCTGGAGCTCCGTGAGTATTTTAAACTACTTTTTCATTTCCTCCTCCTCCTCCTCTTTCTCTGCTGACATACCGCAGCTAATTCATTTCTAAAAGTTGATAATGAACTGTTAAACGTGTAATTGATGTTTACAGGCGTCTGCGTTCTGTTCTTCAGTCTGTTCTTAATCTGCTGCTTTTAGTTTCTCTGCTCTGTGTAAACATACGTTATCAAAACGTGAATCCTTATCATCTGTTTGACTTTGAAAACACTAAATCTACTCTAAAGACGCCGTCGAGAGAGAAAGTGGCGTGAAGAGAGAAAGGAGGGGGAGGGGGGATTCGTGGGTGTATTCAGCATAAGTGAATACACCCACGCTACACTACAATCCCACGGAGTGACCTGGAGCCAGCAAAGTGAAGGTTATCGACGTCACAGTGGCTGCTTTAAAATAAAGTGTGTGAGAGAAACAGGAGGTGGTAGCGGCCGGTACGGACGTTAAAGAAGTCACAGATACACTGCTGAACATCAGCCTGGCAGACAGGAAACAGGGCAGAACCTGCTGCTATACACTGCTGAACATCAGCCTGGCAGACAGAAAACAGGGCAGAACCTGCCGACCAAACTGGACCTAATCGTTTCCACATTCAATTTCCAAATAAATACTCACCTTGTATTTTCTACTTAGCTTGTCCTGGTCTGCTTTTGGGTTCCTGCGCTAGACAAATGGTGACACCACAGTCCTACTACTCAGACTGTTAGAATGTTCTTGTATTGTCACTAGTAGGTATTTTGCACAATTGATATTGAAAAGAGGGTTTATGTCAGAGGAGTAGTAAACTTGTGAAAACGTGGGCATACAGTTGGAAGACTACACTTTATTTATTTCTAATTTTAAAATAATGGTTGCTTTTTCAAATTTGCAGCATGACATTCAGTATCAAAAGAAAATATCAAAGTACAACAATTGATAGATCAACAAGATAGAAGAAAAGCTACAAGCAAAGAAAGAATTTGTCCACAAGTATTCTTTACTGTCACGTGTTAAACGTTTTAGAGAAAATACGAAAGTGTGAAACTGAATTATTGTTTTGATAAAAGACCTTGACAAATGAAGTCCAAATGATGCCATACTGTGTTCAGTTAGAAATCAGGGGAGGGCATACCACACAACATCTCCTTGGCTGTACCAGCGTTTCACATGTATGGACACAAATTGCCCTGCCAGGTAAATTCATCATTCACTCTCTTTTTGGCCTCCATTTTTAATGTGTAGTACAAATGCCTTAAAGTAATCTTTATTCTAACATTTCCCCACCTGGTATTTGACTTGTTTCAGCACTGTTTAGTGATATGAAGTGAAAACCGCTTACAGTGTTCATATCTCTCCGGGTCACGTTAATAACTATAAGTGGATGATTGTTATAAGCAAATTTGTTTTATTTTTGTTTATTTTTTATGCAGATTAACATCTAATTTCTATAATTATTACATGAATATAAAGTAATGAAATGGACAAAAATGGAAGAAAAAAAATGTATAAGCTGTTTCCCAATTCAGGGTCTGCAGCCTTGGAAGGCTGCAAATGTAGACCGAATGGCTTATGTTAGGTTCATGAATTCCTAAGCATTGAATATTGAGTCAACAGTCATAAATGTCACTACTTGCCTTTCTCGTTGGCTCATGTTGACAAACATTAGCGGCATTTCATGACGACAGGAAGCTCCAAACACTCCTGTAACATCAAGTTTCTTTGCTTGTTGTTGGGACGTCAGAACGTTGCCAGCCTTGAAGTTACTGCAGTCCTAAAGATTTAAGGAACTATTAGATTTCTGAGCGGAATAATGGTCTTCTTCCAGGAGTTACATCTAACATGTCATGGACTCAGATTTTTCAGTCCTAATACAGTATTCTGCAACTTGTTTTTCCAGCGTAGGGTGTTGCAAAAACCCTCAACAGAAACCTGACGCTCCAGTGACAGACAAACAAAAAGCTCTAGCAGAGGGATGGAAAAGGCTGTCTGGGGCTTGTCGGTTGTTGCTGGCCAGAGCCCGTACCTTAGCAGAGTGCAGGCTTCTGGTTCACACGCACACATATTGACAGTTGGACAGGTGAAGCTGCTGCAGAGGAATCTTTGTTCCCGTTGTTAACATTACAGCCGTCTATTTGAACGTTGAAAAAAAGGCACAAAAGATTTTGAAAAAAATCAGCAAAAAGCGTAGAAAAAATTGATATGTGGGCCGGATCCAAATCTGCGAGGGGCCGGATTAGGGCTTGAGTTTGACACGCGTTTAGATTAATATCTGAATAAAGACAGATGTACACACTCAGAAACAGAAGTACTGTTAGATTAATATCTGAATAAAGACAGATGTACACACACTCAGAAACAGAAGTACTGTTAGATTAATATCTGAATAAAGACAGATGTACACACACTCAGAAACAGAAGTACTGTTAGATTAATAACTGAATAAGGACAGATGTACACACTCAGAAACAGAAGTACTGTTAGATTAATATCTGAATAAGGACAGATGTACACACTCAGAAACAGAAGTACTGTTAGATTAATATCTGAATAAAGACAGATGTACACACTCAGAAACAGAAGAGCCCTCCTGTTGTCCTCAGGTCAAATTTGACCCACTTTCAAAAAGTTTCTATATCAGAAATTTTGGTTTTCTTTCAAACAAATTGTCCAAAAGACTAACCTGGATGGTTCCATACAACACTCTTCACAAGTTAAATAAATAATCAGTTCACTAGTTTCATTGAATTTTGGTGTTTTAGTCAATTTTATAGCATTTGGAGAAAAAACAATTGATAAAAGGATGTTGAAAAAAGTGACACAAATGTTAAAAAAGTGACAAATGTCAAAACAGTGAGAAAAATGTCAAAAAAGTGACAGAAATGTCGAAAAAGAAATTACAAATGAAAAAAAAAGCTTGTAGGAAAAATCCCACAAAAACTTCAAAAGGCTCAGAAAAAGTCAACAAATGTTGAAAAAGTGACACAAAAATTGAGCCACGAAAGTGTCAAAAAAGACTACAAAATGTTGTTAAAGGTTTTTCATTTTAAATTTTGACTCAGAAAAACAAAAAGTTGCAGGTCGATGGGAGGACAACACGAGGTTAAAATAACAACCCTGTTCTCTTAACCCTGGTATCGTCTTCCCGTCAAACACGTACTTGTATTTTCCCTCCGGTCGGGTTGCCTGTTTATAAAGCATAAAGTAACCTATAAATGATCACTTAATTCTGTGTTACATCTTTTTAGCCAACTTCATAACTTATTACCACTAGTTTTACACTTCTTTATGGAATTGATGGTGGATAAACCACATTTACATGAAATTATGCCTAATTATTAAGTAAAATAAGCAGAAATTATGAACTATCTTGACTAACAGTTTAGGTCAGAGGAAGATATGTTTATGAATGATCCCAGATTTTCACCTCTGAAGACCATGTCATGGAACCATCCATGTTGTTTTTGGGGAATTTGGTTGAAAAGAAAGCCATGTTTCTGATACAGGAACTCTGAAAACTGTTAAATGTGACCCGAGGACATCAGCAGGGTTAAAGGAACACGTTAAACAGAGTACCTGTAAGTTCAGAAACGTTCTGGTCTCGTAGCTCGTAGTGAGTGTGAGCAGAACGGCTGCTTTTTCACTGAACTGCCTCGCACTATATTTATATTTAAATCTTAAATCTCAGACTATACTGATAATGCACTATATTTATATTTAAATCTTAAATCTCAGACTATACTGATATTGCACTATTCCTTCCCTGTCTTCAATTATTATTGTATATATTTCTTGTAAAATTGTAAATTCCATTGTATTGTTATTCTGTAACAGTATTTTTATATTTCTAACTGTCCTTTCTGTTTTATATGTTAGTGAGTGTTGTACTTTGAGAGCAAACATTAACCAGAGTCAAATTCCTTGTTTGTTTACACAAACCTGGCCTATAAAGCTGATTCTGATTCTGATTTAGATATTTTACGATGAAGGCAGCAAAAAAGTTTCCAGTAAAGGCTTCTTCTCCTCTTCCTCCTCCTCCTCCTCCTCCACGTCATCTCCTATATCTTCCCATCGCCATTTCAACAGAGGAAGAAGAGAAGCAACCAGAGAACAAGACAGACACGATGGCTGGAGCTCCGTGAGTATTTTAAACTACTTTTTCATTTCCTCCTCCTCCTCCTCTTTCTCTGCTGACATACTGCAGCTAATTCATTTCTAAAAGTTGATAATGAACTGTTAAACGTGTAATTGATGTTTACAGGCGTCTGCGTTCTGTTCTTCAGTCTGTTCTTAATCTGCTGCTTTTAGTTTCTCTGCTCTGTGTAAACATACGTTATTAAAACATGAATCCTTATCATCTGTTTGACTTTGAAAACACTAAATCTACTCTAAAGACGCCGTCGAGAGAGAAAGTGGCGGGAAGAGAGAAAGGAGGGGGAGGGGGGATTCGTGGGTGTATTCAGCATAAGTGAATACACCCACGCTACACTACAATCCCACGGAGTGACCTGGAGCCAGCAAAGTGAAGGTTATTGACGTCACAGTGGCTGCTTTAAAATAAAGTGTGTGAGAGAAACAGGAGGTGGTAGCGGCCGGTACGGACGTTAAAGAAGTCACAGATACACTGCTGAACATCAGCCTGGCAGACAGGAAACAGGGCAGAACCTGCTGCTATACACTGCTGAACATCAGCCTGGCAGACAGGAAACAGGGCAGAACCTGCTGCTATACACTGCTGAACATCAGCCTGGCAGACAGGAAACAGGGCAGAACCTGCTGCTATACACTGCTGAACATCAGCCTGGCAGACAGGAAACAGGGCAGAACCTGCTGCTATACACTGCTGAACATCAGCCTGGCAGACAGGAAACAGGGCAGAACCTGCTGCTATACACTGCTGAACATCAGCCTGGCAGACAGGAAACAGGGCAGAACCTGCTGCTATACACTGCTGAACATCAGCCTGGCAGACAGGAAACAGGGCAGAACCTGCTGCTATACACTGCTGAACATCAGCCTGGCAGACAGGAAACAGGGCAGAACCTGCTGCTATACACTGCTGAACATCAGCCTGGCAGACAGGATACAGGGCAGAAACACTAACTGTTAACCCTCGACTGGCTTGGTCAGAGTCACTGTAGTGCTCTTTAGTAAACTGTAAGTACTCAGTTACTTTCCACAAGTACAATACTTCCCTCAGAGATGTAATGGAGTACAAGTAGAAAGCAGTAGAACATGGAAATACTCAAGGAAAGTACACTACAATATGTATTTATGTCCAGTACTTCTGGTTCAACTTAAAAACATAACCGTGTTAAAGGTGACCTATTATGTAGCATGTTCAGGTTCATACGTGTATTTTGTGATTGTACTAGAACATGTTTACATGCTTTAATGTTCAAGAAACACTTCTTGTTTCTCCTCCTGCCCCCGGCTGCTGCTCCTGTATTCTCACGACAAAAACTCAATTAAATGCAAAAAAAATAAATCAAAAACGTGACAAAAAGCTACAAACCCGCTGTCTGAAACTGTGCTCTGATTTGAACAGGACAGGTAACACCTACTATATTATTTGTGACATCCTGCGGGACATGAGTGACGATTACTTCAAGGCTTTTAAGTGGAACCTGATAAACATGACAGACATCCCACAGTGCGAGCTGGAGCCAGCAGACAGGCTTAAGACCGTGGACCTGATGATGCCATATCACGGTCAGGATGCCATGAACATGACCATGGATTCATTGAGACAGATCCAGGGGAACGACCTGGTGGAGTGTTTGACTGCTACCTGAGAGGTAAAAACACGCAGCGCTGTATTTAACCCTTCGGACAGTTTCACAAAACGCTTGAGTCACTTTTAATCAAACTTCACAGCAAAGTACAGTTTTGAGATACAGTTGTGTTCAGAATAATAGCTGTGTGTTTAAAAAAGTGAATAATGCCCAAAATCCTTAGAATAGCTTTTAATTCCATAATATCAATGCATTGGGAACACTGCACATTCAATTCCAACTCAAAACATGACCAAAATTGATCAAGTTTGTGTTATACCTTTACAGAAAGTGAAGAAAAAGGAATGTTAGGCTGTTTTTTTACAAACTCAAACATTTGCTGTATAAACTGAAAAATGTCTCAAGGGTTAGCTTTACTTTGAATCACTGCACTAATATTTAGTTGCATAACCATTATTTCTGAGAACTGCTCCACATCTGTGTTGCATGGAGTCACCTGTGAACAGGTATTCCAGCCCAGGACGACTGAACTACATTCCACAATTCCTCTGCATTACTGGGTTTGGCCTCTCCAATCAACTTTTTCATCAAAGTCCGCTGTTCCTCAGAGCAATGTCTGGAACGACCCATTTTGCTGAGTATTTCAGTGTGAAATGCACTATAACCAGCAGGCACAACATTTGCTTCCTTCCATCCTTAAATATGGGCCATAACTGTTTCTTCACAGAATCAATCACCTCACTAACTGAACACACCACTGCTATTATTTTGAACATGCCCCTTTCAATTACAGATTCAAGAACACAGAATGAGCAGCATGATGTCATGACTGTTGGTCTGTTGGGTTTCTATGACTCTACAACACTTACTAGGAAATTATTTGCCATGTAGAAATCACTTCTACCAAAAAATTTGATTTATGAGGTTAGTGATGTTGGACTGCTATTATTCTGAACACAACTGTACTTGTTCTGTACTCAGCACTGGAATGTAACTAAGTACATTTACTCCAGTACTGTACTCAGTCCAAATGTTGAGGTACTTGTACTTTACTTGAGTCTTTTCTCTTCATGCCACTTTCTACTTCTACTCTGCTACATTTCAGAGAGAAATATTGGACTTTTTACTCCACTACATTCATCTGTTCCAGCTTTAGTTACTAGTTACTTTAGTTACTCCACTACATTCATCTGTTCCAGCTTTAGTTACTAGTTACTTTAGTTACTCCACTACATTCATCTGTTCCAGCTTTAGTTACTAGTTACTTTAGTTACTCCACTACATTCATCTGTTACAGCTTTAGTTACTAGTTACTTTAGTTACTCCACTACATTCATCTGTTCCAGCTTTAGTTACTAGTTACTTTAGTTACTCCACTACATTCATCTGTTCCAGCTTTAGTTACTAGTTACTTTAGTTACTCCGCTACATTCATCTGTTCCAGCTTTAGTTACTAGTCACTTTAGTTACTCTGCTACATTCATCTGTTACAGCTTTAGTTACTAGTTACTTTAGTTACTCCACTACATTCATCTGTTCCAGCTTTAGTTACTAGTTACTTTAGTTACTCCACTACATTCATCTGTTCCAGCTTTAGTTACTAGTTACTTTAGTTACTCCACTACATTCATCTGTTACAGCTTTAGTTACTAGTTACTTTAGTTACTCCGCTACATTCATCTGTTCCAGCTTTAGTTACTAGTTACTTTAGTTACTCCACTACATTCATCTGTTCCAGCTTTAGTTACTAGTTACTTTACACATTAAGATTACTGCAGACAGAACACATGTAGTTTATAAATCTGATGTTTGATTCTAAAGTAAACTAACCAACAATATAACAGCTACAAGTCACGCTGAGATGATCAGACCATTACACACACACACAGCTGGTTGATCCTTTACACTTTACACAATGTTTGAATACTTTCACTACATTTTCCTGGTGATACTTCCACACTTTTACTGTAACAGATTATATTTCTACAGTGTGGTATTAGTACTTTGACTGCAGTAATCTGAGTACTTCCTCCAGCGCTACTCGAGTGTTTATTTATTTGCTCCTTTTTATAAACACTCAGCGCTTCACGTTATCAGAAGATGAAACAGGAGTGTAGTAGATTCTGTCTGAACATCCCAGAATAATATCTAACACCTCTCTCCGTGGGTTTCAGGGTCTCTGGGGTAACGGCGGCGATGCACCGCCTTCTTCACACTCATCTGCTCGCTCGCTACACCCCACTACACCCTGCACTGCCCTGCTACTTCTTCCATCCCTCTCATTCCAGATTGCATTTGTTTACGAGTGTTTCCAGTCGTGTTCACCTCTCCTCCCTCTCTCTCCTCCCTCTCCTCTCCTCCTTCCTCTCCATCCTCTCCTCTTTCTCCTCCCTCTCCTCTCCATCTTCTCCTCTCTCTCCTCCCTCTCTCTCCTCCCTCTCCTCCTTCCTCTCCATCCTCTCCTCCCTCTCCTCCTTCCTCTCCATCCTCTCCTCTCTCTCTCTCCTCCT
>NC_050193.1:667500-687351 GCF_008315115.2 Sander lucioperca | reverse complement strand
GCCAGCTCCTCCTGCCTCTGGAACAGAAGATTATATGAATGACAAATCAAACTGAAATCATGGAAGCAAACATCAGATCCATGTTGGACAGACTGACAACCCACTGGTTTGAAAAGTGCAGCATGGAGATGATTGTGAACAGAATAGATGTAAAAGTAGTTGTTGTACATGTACAGACCATAAATATGGAGTCCAGGTGTGTTTGATGCTGCTGGGCAGACTGACCAATGGGAACCTCTGAGCTCTCCCTGTCCACTCTGTGGGGTAATCAGAAGAGTTAGCTTACAAAATTGATATAAAGAAATAAAATGGTCTTGATGATGAGAGGCATGATCAAACGACAGGTGAGACAGACTCGTGACCTTTTATTAAGGACAGTTTACTCAGTATACTGGGAGAGAGAGTGCTGCAATTAGGCCTGTCGCGATAGTCAATAAATAAATTAATCGCACGATAAAAGAAATGAGCTCGATAATTTTTCAGGCCGCGATAATTCCCATTTGCATGTTTATTTGTTTTCCTTGTCTCTCTCTCACTCTCTCTACCAAAGAGACTGGATGACCACTCTCGGTTCCTTAGTGCAACGAGGAATGAACCCTCTTGTCAGTCGCATGGTCTTTGTGTGGGGAGGCGGGACTCCTGGCAGAAAGAGAGAGACAGAGAAAACGCTAGTTGAGAGTTGGAGCAGGGTTTCCCGCAGCACTTTGCAGTTAAGGCGCCCCCAAAAAATAAATTTGAGAGATTTGTTGGGACACAGTATGGGAGAATCTACAGGATACCTCCAAAGACCTTGATCACCAATTTTAATACATTTTAAATTCATACATGTATGTATGTATCTTACTCCAAGAAAACCTCATGCTATGAAAATCATCCCATCCCCTAATTGTCACCTATGTACACTTAATGTTTTGGGGACATTTTTACATATGTTTTGGGAATGTCCCAATGGAGACATTTATGTCTCACTTTTAGTGATATGCTTGGAGTAAATATTCCACTGTCACTGACCTTACTTTTACTTAACGATGACTCTACCTCAGAATTGTCTCTATAGCAGAAGCGCTTACTATGGACTGGTCTCACTGCAGCAAAGAAATTGTTAGTCTTGCGATGGCAACCACCTCACACATTATCGTAGCAGCAGTGGGCCAACTCTTTTCTAGTATATCGTATAGTTACGATGGAGAGATCTGTGGCCCGGGTACATGGAGCCAGTCAGAAAACTCTACATCCATGGGATGAAGTTTACACCTTGGTTAAAGAAAGAGTGCAGCATTAATGTATTTGAATTTTTTTTTTTTTTTACCAGGTCTGTATTATATTTGTATTTTTGTATTATATCTTTTTATTTCTTAGGGAGTTGGTAATGGGGTCACCATGGGTTGGGGGAGGGTGGGGATGTTTGTTCTGTTTCTGTAATGTATAAGGTGTTATGATGTCTTAAAACCTGTATTATCATTGAATTTCTACCTATATACTATCAATAAAAAATGTATTAAAAAAAAGCGATATCCGCCGTGTTACTCGGCGTCCTGTTTTCTCCCTTTCATTCCAAACCACACAATTGACAACCTGCAGGTGGAGGCGGTGGAGACAGGCTCGGACATAAACACCACAGGCCGCTGTGGACTTGTCAGGCTCGCAAGCGGTTTCAGGAAAGTCGCTGCATGTGTCCGGCGACAATGCACAGAACATTAACCGGTACAAGCCTACAGCTGTCCGCGGACACCGAGTGCTGAAAATGTGTCAGAGCCTCCCGGACGGTGAACTGAGACTCTGTTACCTGCTTGCCGGTCAACGGTTAACGATTGGTTATTTAATTTCATTGTGCTTTCTTTTGGAAGGCTGGCTGCCAAAAATCGCCACTAACTAGCTAATTAATTAGCCTGAAGTAAACGATAGCTATCAGTAAACAGAAGTGACGTGGTGGCTGGCGTTTGGTGTGTGCGCCAGTGTTTGTTTGTCTGTGTGTGTGTGTGTGTGTGTGTGTGTGTGTGTGTGTGTGTGTGTGTGTGTGTGTGTGTGTGTGTGTGTGTGTGTGTCAGCCCGCCCCCCGTGAAGCTCCAACCTGCAGACAGCAGAGGAGCAGAAGAAAGTAGCTGCACCGAATGAAAAACAGAACTATTTTGGTACAAACATTTACTCGCCATGTGGAAGATAGCCACATAGATATTGACCCTTTGCACGTGACATCACACTCCACCCGTGCGAATTATGAACGCCATGACGGACGGCGGAAGAGCTATGCTGTAGATGAACAGCAAGCTAAACTCGTACGTTTTCGTTCCTGTTTGTGTTCTCACTTTCACAATCTGCAAAGTAATCCTCACCAACACAAGCCTTTCTGTTTTAAATGAGTTATAAATAAAATGATCCTCAACCAGCTAGCTGCCGTGCTAACCAGCTAACAGGTCCAACCCGATGATGACCCACATAACTAGCTAACATCGGTTATTCACTGACCTAGCTACATATCCAAAAAAGAAAGCCGTTCCCTTGATCATTTAACTTAACACACATACAAAAAATATCGTTTAAATTAAAGATGACATGGCACGGATCGCTAGCTGCTACCCATCACGTCGTAATATCCACCGGTCAAATCTAAACATAGGCTATACAGCGAATATAATCACAGATAAGAAGATGGCTAGATGTTACAATTACGTGTGGTTACTACCGATCATAGACACTCCGTGATTTACTGCATGGATTAACGTGTGATAGATAATTAACGACTGCACTTCCCAGAGCTGGGATGTGTTCAGGCATCCATTAGCTAGGAAGTTGGCACACCCAGTGAACAACGGTATGGGTAGCCACGACCGACCATGTCCTCTAAAAACATGGGCTACGTGTTATATAAATCTTTACATAAGTAAAGAACAGATGTTAATACAAAATAAACCCTAGATTGATGTCTTATCTTTGCCATTATGAGGTACCTCCCCCCGCCGTTAGCGTAGCATCGCATACCTGTAACCCAGCCAGCTACAAAGAACTGGTAAGCATCCAGACTTTTAAAAGCTTTGAGATTAGCACCAGTATATGGGGGTACCCCGTTTACCACATAGTGGTACAGATCAGCACCAGTATATGGGGGTACCCCGTTTACCCCATAGTGGTACAGATCAGCACCAGTATATGGGGGTACCCCGTTTACCCCATAGTGGTACAGATCAGCACCAGTATATGGGGGTACCCCGTTTACCACATAGTGGTACAGATCAGCACCAGTATATGGGGATACCCCATTTACCACATAGTGGTACAGATCGTGTGGACTGAAGTCGGGCAGACTCGGTGATTTAATGAGGTCCGTGAAAACGGAGGGAGAAAGAATTAAGGGTCGGTATCCAATCCTGCTATCTCCAACTTCTCCAAATACTGCTCTTTGTGAGCACCTACCAGATGCCCTACCTCGACCGATAACGGCACGACAACTTGTTTAATAGAGAAGCCATATAAAGCCATAAATACAGTTTATTTAGTGTTATGTATTTCAAACTGATTGAAACTATGAAACTTTCCGCTCGTCTACAACTGTTTAGCCTGTGCTTTTGCCGTCCATCATGGCGCCGTCACGTGGTCGTGTGACGTGTTTGCAAAGGGTCAATAGATAGATATAATGTATTAATTATATATTTATATATTATATATATATATATATATATATATATATATGTATATATATATATATATATATATATATATATATATATATATGTTTAATAAATGTTAAATGTAGAACACTCGAGAAATGATGCAAACATTTGACAGCCAGTACGAGTTGCCTGGGAGAACATACGTGTCACAAACGGCAATTCCACAACTGTACAACACCTCTCACCCCCTAAATGAAACTGTGGGGTCCCTGAGCAGCTCCTTCAGCAGCAGACTGATACACCCACGGTGTAAGAAGGAGAGGTACCGCAGGTCATTCATCCCGGCTGCTGTCAGACTCTACAACGCCTGCACCACCCGATAATGTTGTGGTTTTCTGTTCCTGTTTCAATTACTCACCACTCATCAAGGCTCTATGTATATGTTTATTGTTATTATCTGTATTTATTTTTTTCCGTCTGTATTTATATTTTTCCATTCCGAGTACTTACTTTTTCAATATTATTCATATTATGGTCACACTTCAATATCATTTATATTATGGTTAATTACTTTTGCTATGTTACTTAATTACATATTATTCAATCTAATTTCACGTCAATTACTTACTTACATTACAATATTTTTCGCACTATGGCCACCTCACTTTACTTTACTTTAAAATACTTTTTATATAATGCCACTTTACATTCATTCAGTACTTTTTGCACATTGTCTGTTGTTTGCCTGTTTGTTTGTTTGGTTGTTTGTTGGTTTGTTTTTATTTTGGAAAAACTGCTGCTGTTACAAGTGAATTTCCCCATTGTGGGATGAGTAAAGTATTATCTTATTCTAATCTAATCTAATCTAACCCAACAGCGTGAAAGACAACATACTAAAGGAGATCAAAGACATATTGTGGATATTTAAAATGGCTTCCAGTTCCAGTGTTAAATATTCTTTAGAAATAAAAGTTTATTGATCTTTGAAAAGGTGTACCTGCATTATTATGCCATTATCATTATATTAGATGAAAATGGTCTCAGAACGACAATATTATCGTTTATCGCAATAATTTCTGGGACAATTTATCGTCCAGCAAAATTTGTTATCGTGACAGGCCTAATTGCAACATGGTCATTATTTCTCTCTCTCAACAGCAAGATACAAATGTCTTATACATGGTTGGGAACACACAGAATACAACAAAAATAGATATGCATGACATCACTTGAACATGACCGCTTTGTCCTAATATGGTGGAAACAATCTAGCTGACACAGCCTGTTGCTAACACAGCACATTGTCGTCCATCTCAGCTATCCTACTTTAGTCAGAGGTTAAAGGTGAACTGATGAACTTGAATTAGTACTATCACTAGTAGTGGTGCATTCGTACACACATGTCCAGTTGTCGTCCTTTCTCACTACAGTCTAAAGTCCCTTATACAGCACATTACCATGACATGTAGAATAACAACTATCATCATAAGAGACATCAAATAATATGCATATAAAAATGATTTCATTTTCCACACAGAGACAAACACAAGGTCCATGAAGTGATGTGGATGTTAACAGTGAATCAGAGGATTCCTGTAGTGGTAAACCTTTACTAGTCCTGCTGATTATCAGTTTGAAATCCTCACCTTTGATCAACAGAGTGGTGTCCATCTTTGAAGTTTATAAGAGGATGATCCATAGACTGGTCAGTCTTCATGGACACACAGCTGGGTTCAGGTTCTTCCAGGTTCCTCCTGATAGAAACACAAGATAAATTCTGCACTGCACCCACAACACACTGAGACAAAACCTGTCAGTGGTTTAATACATCGTCTGTACAGTATATTGTACAGGTAGTTATTGGTTACATTGTGTATGATCCATGATCAATATTTAATTTAGACATGATTTATAGCTGTATTCAGTGCAGCGTGCAGCTGAAAATGATACTGTGGGGTGACCATGATGGTGGAAAAGTAATGCTAATTAGCAATTTTAGGTTTTAACATAGTTGCAGGTCAAATAAAAACTTTTTCTATATTTAGGTTTAAAGTTATTTATTGTCAAATGCACAACAATACAGTCAAGCAGTCATTAGAATAGGTATATTGCAGTAAAGTTAAAATATATATTATGCTGGTAGTAGACAGGTGTACAGTAATTGCAAAATGAATTTCTTGAATATACTGTAATTTTACATAACTTCTGCTCACCTTTGATCAACAGAGTGGCGTCCATCTTTGAAGTATAAAGGAGGAGTCATAGACCGGTCACTCTTCATGGACACACAGCTGGGTTCAGGTTCAGGAGAGTCTGGTCTCTGATGGATCCTGATAGAAAGAAATTCATTAAAGCTCATCAAAGACTTTTATATCAATTAAATGTTTGAATACAATCCAAAACTGTATTTAATTACTGACATTACGGACGTGTTACTGAACACAATTTACAACTACATACTTTTTGTCTTTCGCCTTCGACCGGTCACTCTTGAAGGACACACAGCTGGGTCCAGGATCAAGTCCAGGTCCAGGTCTGTGCTGCTTATCTGGGCTGAAACACAACACACACAGAGCTTTGAGTGTGAAAAATGATGGTGGAGTGATCTGATTGGTGGAGCTTTGAGTGTGAATAATGATGGTGGAGTGATCTGATTGGTGGACAGTTAGAGATGGTCCTCTCACCTCTGAGCTTTGGTCTGGCTGTCATGTTCCCCACACAGAGTGGCTTTAGAGGGAGGGACTCCCTCCTCTCTGTCCTCACACTGACTCATAGCAGAGTCCACACCTTCATCTGGAGAGGAAACACTGAGAGCAGCAGTCCAATCATTCATCAGCACATCATCACTCATTCATCCCTCGCATCATTTCTCCTGGAAAAAAAGTTAAATATCAGCAGCTGGTCCTCTGATTGGCTGCTTGTCTCTGTGTCATATCAGTGTCAGTTGAATCCTTTTGGCTTGTTGGACTGTTGCTCAGACTAAAGAAGCAGTTAGAAAACATGACTGAACTCTGGGAACTACTGAGGGCCTTTTCTCATCACTTTATCACATTTTATTCACTCAACACGGAGAACAGAGGCCTGTACTATGAAACAAGATTTGGCGTTAACGAGCTAACTTCAAGTTCAACCCAGGGTTTTCTGTATTACGAAGGTGGATCACTTGTTACCGGGTTCAATCACCGTGGTAACTTATGCTGAACGCCTAACCTGGTCGGGAGCAGGTTAAGTTGGAGATCAGAGATCAACTGGTGTAAAAGCACCGCCTACTGACCAATCAATACTCGATTGATAACGGCGTCACCGTTCTTAGAAGATCAGCTGGAGCTCGGTGGAGAGAGAGACAGAGAGAGAGAGAGAGAGAGAGAGAGAGAGAGAGAGAGAGAGAGAGAGAGAGAGAGAGAGAGAGGGAGAGGGGGAGAAAGGGGTTCGCACATAAAAGTTAAAGCATTTAGAGACTGAACACCCCGTTAGCATTCCCTGATGTGTATATTTATGAAATACATAGATTGTAATGGGAGGGAATTACATATCGGCTTGGCTTCTTGAGCCGTGTGTTGCCAACGCGCACATCAGTTTGAATTATGTTTTTATATATTTTATTTGCTCTCATGATGGCTTCCCACTGCCAGAGTTGCAACTGAAATAACAGGCTAAAGCAACGGCAGTTTATGGAAAGTGCACAAGTGTAATTATGGTCAGATCTTGTGCCTGACTTATGGGGAAGATATTGATAAGCGTTGCAACTTATGCATCTACAGCGTCGACTATTGTTTTGCCAGCTTTCCTCTTGTTTTACGAAGCAGCGACTGTATTGCATTTTGCCTGCAAAACCGTGTCTGTGTTCTTCATATTTATGTAGAATTATAATTTCCTCTTCTTATGTAAAATATGCAGCTCTGATAGATGTTTGCGATTGGTCATGCTGTGCAAACCCCGCCTCTTTTATGTGAACTCGTGCGCCGCTGGATTGGGAAACCCTGGGTTGATTGAACTAGTTGTTAACCAGTGTCGTGACACAGGTTGTTAGGTTAGGTGAAGCCGGGTAACTGAAAGAAATCCAGGGCATGTTGATCTTGATTCGTAGTACAGGCCTCTGCTCAACACATGGATCAATAGAGGTTTGTTATTGGACAGAGAAGATGCTGCTGGTTCTCATTGGTCAGTGGTGAGAACGAATCAGAGCAGAGGAAGCTGCCATCAGCTACTCTACTTCTATCAGTCCACTAGATGGCCTCATGGAGCTGTTTGGAGGATTTTACTGCTTCAAGGAAATCAGAGCGGAAGGAGGTGGAGTTACTCACTGTGACCACTGGAGGTATTTCCACTATTTTTACAATCTAAGGGCTGAACGCGCTGTAGCTGTTTGCGATCTCCCTTAACATTTCCATGTTAACAGCGAGCTCCACCAATTAGAGACATCACTGATACACTTAGGATTGTGGGTAGTGTAGTACTTCTCCATGACATCATGAATGTCAATGTCATAACATCAAAAAACTTGGTTGATTTCATACACACTTCTGGCTTCTACGGTAGTATAAACCTCCGTTTCATAATCTCACATCTCGGGGGTCAGTCTACCTCGGATGGTTTAGACATTAAGGCTGATAATCTAATAGAGAAAATCAATGGGACTTTCACTTCTGGAATCACACTGTTGACCCGTGAACTAACCGCAGACACTTGACTGTCCTGCTGTCATTACAGACACGTGAACTAACCGCAGACAGTTCCCCTAATGCTGTGGTTCCCAAAACTTTTTCACATGTAGGATCCTTAAACTGACTCAGATTAGACCACTGACTGATAGGATTTCTGCTTTTAGTTTAATTACAGAACGTCTATGAAATCCATAAGCATAATAGTCACACATACGGTCATTGTCTTACTTATGGATAGAGTTATGGTTCAAATGAATTATTCCCCTTTTTTCTGGGGACCCCCAGAACCTCCCTCAAGGACCCCGGACCCCACTTTGGGAACCACTGGTCTAATGGACTCACAGAAGCGTGCCACTGAGAATGACTTAGAAATTATTATAGAATATATATATATATATAATATAGAATTAGAAACACTGGAACAGATAACATTGATATATGAAACTGCCAATTATATTAATTTACTTATTAATTAACGTTGCTGGACAGCTGTCTGCAGTTAGTTCTGTTCTTTAACCCCTGTATGACTGAACTTTATTATTATTATTAAGGCTTGGTGTAATGATGCCCCACAACAACTAAATTACATTTTGTTAAAGAACAACAATGACATGTAATGTAACAAAAAAGGTAAGAAGCAGTACTTACAGTTTACAGACGTCTCTCTGTTGCTTTAATGTGTGCCATGTTTCCTTCTGTGATCAAAATGGATTTTATTCTCAGTTCCCTCTTTCCATCTGGGGCGCGCCCACTAACACATGATTAAAGCAGGACACTCGGACAGCTCAGACCTCTGCCAAGCCATGATCTATTTCACGATGTTAACCCACTTGAGGGGAAGTTCACATGACTTCCCCTCAATTTGGGAAAACATTTTTTTTTGTATTGCTCCGACACCACATGAATGCAGCACAATGCTCTCTCATCTCGCAATGTTATTGAAAGTAACAGAATGTTTGTATCCACCCCGTTATTCGGGTCCTCTCCAAAATGTAATGGGTTCTTCCTTGGCCCATGCTCCACCCTTAAAGGAACACGCCGACTTATTGGGACTTTAGCTTATTCACCTTAACCCCCAGAGTTAGACAAGTCGATACATACCCTTCTCATCTCTGTGTGTGTTGTAACGTTGTCTGACGGCCGGAGCGGCAGCAGGCCAGCACATAACATGCAGGTGAATAGTTCCAGTAATCCTACTGCTCCGAATTGTGACAAAAGTGACAAAATAACGCCACCATGTTCCTATTTACATGTTGTAAGAGTCACAGCGTGTACAAATAACAAGGTCACATGACACACAGCCATCTTCTAACTGTAAACAAACCGGGAACTATATTCATTCTGCTACTTGGGCGGAGTGAGACAGGCTTGATGCAAAGCAAATCACTCCGCCCAAGTGGTAGAATGAATATAGTTCCTGGTTTGTTTAAGGTTAGAAGATGGCTGTGTGTCATGTGACCTTGTTTTTTGTACACGCTGTGACTCTACAAATCACAACATGTAAATAGGAACATGTTGGCGTTATTTTGTCACTTTTGTCACAATTCCGAGCAGTAGGATTACTGGAACCATTCACCTGCATGTTATGTGCTGGCCTGCTGCCGCTCCGGCCGTCAGACAGCGTTACAACACACACAGAGATGAGAAGGGTATGTATCGACTTGTCTAACTCTGGGGGTTACGGTGAATAAGCTAAAGTCCCAATAAGTCGGCGTGTTCCTTTAAATAAAACACCTTTAATGAAACGTCAACGGAGATATGAGGGGACAAGAGACATTCAAAAAGTGGGTACATTTTTTTTGTATCTGCTCATTATTTGTGTCCTCTCCAAAATGTAATGGGTTCTTCCTTGGCCCATGCTTCACCCTTCAATAAAATTATTGAACGGGGAAAAAAATCCCTTCTGGACCCAGAGCCGTCGGTCACTGTTGAGCTCTAAAGAGAGGTGAAGTCCCTCCCCTTCCTCTGGACCATCATGGGACCTTATTTCAGATAAAATATGTTCTGTAGTGAATGGGGAGAAACCAATAATTATTTTGATCCTGTTAGAATTGACCCATGAATTACACATATGATGTTTGTCAATTTAAAGGACAATTTAGCAAGTCAAGAAACCCTCAGTTTGTTTGTAAAACTGTTAAAGTATCAGACTGTGAAAATAGGTCATTAGAAAGACTCCACACTTCAAGGTGTCATGGCTGAAGTCTCTCTGAAGCTACGACGCCTGTGTGTTTGGTAGCGGGAAGTAACGTTACTCACATGAGCAGTGGATTTCTTTCTCTGGGTATCAGGCAGCAAAGGTGAAACAAGACACAGACTCAACGGGAACGTTTGAAAAGGTAAGAAACAAACATGTATTTTCTCGTCTTAGAAGGTTTTCATGAGTTGGTATTATTCTTAGAATAACATTCAACACAGAATGACAACAGATATTCCAGTGCACCCCCCACATCATATGCAATAATAAAATAAAATACTCTTTCGTTTCTTACTCACTTGTTCCCTTTTTCTTTCAGGTTTATTTCAGAATCCACCTGTCAGGTAAATATCTACTATATTTACATCTTCCTATTTTATCTTTGAAATGCTACTTTAGTTCCCTATAATTAGTCAGACACTCATCAAGTTGTTTTCCTATTTTGTCCTTTTATAGTTTTATAAATCCTGTTTTATAGAGCATCTAATTCAACAGGCGGTTTCTTTTACTTTTCCCCTTTTTGAAACCCAACTCAAATACCAAACAATATATATATAAAACATGTATAAGGCAGACGGAGAGTCAGCATCTACTGGAGGAATCAACTATTCTGAAAAGTGATTCCCTTGTTTAAATCACTTCTTTAACTGCATAGTGGATGTACCTGGGAGAATCTGCTGAAAATAATACAACATTATGTTATTCCAACATGGTTAATAGTATCACATTTATTTGTCATGTCAGTGGAATATAAAATCAGGTTTTATTCTCTAAGTTTGGAGACAGTAGTTTTGTTTTTGCTTCGGCCAAACACACTAAATGTTTCAGAGTTTCCCCAGAGATAGAAACCAGAATTTAAGTCTTTAATTTTCTATGGAGGTTTATAAAAATGATCTGTGGTCTCCTCCTTTGTCCCGTGAAGTTTCTGAATGTTAATTTGCTCTTTTGTTTAGAAGAACAACTTACAGAACATAGATGGTAGTGTGGGACAGACATCACAGACATTGATTAATAAGAGATGGAGGAAAGGAAATTATCAGACAGAGACACATTTTTATTGACTTTGTAAACTATTGTTTTAAAAAGGTGCTATACAAATAATTATCCCAAATATTCTGATTCCAGGTTCTCAAACTGTGAGGATTTTTCTATCATATATAATATTAAACTGAATATATTTGAGATTGAATCAGTGTTGACAGAGACTAACTAGCATCAGTGTCATCCAAAGGAACAGATATTCAGAACTCCATTAGTGCGGGACATTGCTCAGACTGTTGAACATACAGATGTCATGTTCTGCTTCAGCTCCTCCACAGTTTGGTCCTTGAACAAGGACTTTAAATCTGTGTTGCCACCTCAGGAGCTCCAGCTTCAAATGTGTGTGTGTGATACAGACACACAGACACATACATAGAGGTCATGAAATGTAAGTGAAGCTAATTGGGTCAATGTTAGACTTTACAATCCTGAGTTAGGGGGTGCAGTCTTATTTTAGCATTGGCAGAGACTGCTGAAATAAGACTGCACCCCTGTAACACATTACATACGTTAAATATGAATCAAATTTGTTTTTATTGGCAAATATCTTTACACAGACGAGTGGAATTGGTGAAACAAAGAAAGTATTGCTGCGTCTTCACGTCGGGTGAAGTCCTATTTCGACACACAGTCGTTTTAAATATACACAGAATAAAACATCTACTCTTTTGATGGTCAAAAAACACAAACAATCACAAAACTCAAACAACTAGTTAATACATAGAACATTAATCAGCAACTATTTAGTTTATTTATTTTAACCAGTGAATTTAAAACAGGTTTATTGTACATATTTGTTATAGTGTTTAACATGTATACATTTATTGTAATTTTCTACCATAGAAAACAACGATCAACAGAACCAACAATGAGGTTAATTTGTTTCTTTGCGTGGCCGGGTTGGCTCAGTGGGTAGAGCCGGCACACAGAGGTTTATGCCTTGAAGCTGAGGTCCAGGGTCCGACTCCGATCTGTGATGATTTCCTACATGTCTTCCCCCTTTCTCACCTGTCCTGTCCATTAAAGTTGGAAAAGCCAAAACTATTTTTTTCTTTGCTCATTTAGTCCAAACTTATTACTTTAATTCTACTTGAATTCATGTCATGGAAATGTATCTGTACCAAACTCTTGCATAGTAAACTGGGTCTTACTCACCCTTCATGTTGCTCTTTTATTTTGAAGGTAACTTCCCTGTTTCCTGTCCAGCCAGTGTGGCTAACTGTGGCTAGCTTGGTGCAGCTCTCCTTCAGCTCGCCGCTGTGAACAATGTTCTTTTTCTCCAGAGACATTTCCAGGACAGGACACCGGGCAGCAGCCGGGACGTATCGACTGCTTGTCCGGTCAAGATGAATATCTTCTTCTTCCATTACGGTCCTGAATGCTGCGAGATAATAACTGAAACATGTCTGTTTAGTTTTATCTCCCCCCCACCAAACTCCATTATAAATCTAACAGTATAATGTAGCTGGACTTACAGGCATGTGTAAACATTGTTAAACATAACAAAGGAAGAAGAATTATGACCAAGAAAGTCATAAAAATCAAGTCCAGGCACTCAAGGTTGGTTACAAATAGTGATAAAAGGCCTTTATTAAATAGGGCAAGACATTAAAAATACACCAGCGTTTGTCGGTTTGAGCCTTCCTCAGGGTGTAGTGACACAAAGGGAACATCAGAGTGATTCTAGCTTGCAGGTGTGTATAGGTGAGAGCATGATATGCTCACCCTGGCCTCCAGGGGCATAACACCACAAACCCAATACACAACACCTGGTACACAATGCAGCACTAAGGCCCCCATCTTCCATCAAGCAAAATGCAGAGTACAGCCAGCAAAACATGGCAACATAAACTTCAGTGTTTTTACAAACATATAAAGGAGGATGGATGGATGAATTAGGAGGATGAATTACAAAAAAATTGTTAAACATGAATTTAAGTTTTTCTTATGAATCGTTGCTGCTTTCTGATTAATTCTGTCACGGGTACAATGTCGGACTCAAATGCTCGACTCAACTTGGAGTAGAAGGTGAGTTTGTTTATTAAAATATAAACAATCCAGGCAACGGTACAAATCCAACAGGATGAAGACGTGGTCGAAAATTCAGGCAATAGATCAGGAAACACTGGAAACAAACACTAGAAAACGCTGGAGGGTGAGACACACGAGGAGTAACAACAATCTGGCAAAGGGTAAGTGGACAATATATATATATATACGGGGAATGGGAAGACAACTACACACAGGTGAATCACCTTACGGTGGGGGCAGATGAACATAAAAGGCGGGAAACAAACAAAGACAGGAAGACAAGTGACCAGGGATGTAATCAAACAGTGGATTTCAAAATAAAACAGGAAGTCCATGAAAACAAACAGAAAACGTGAAACCAACTAAAACACAGAAACTTGACAAGGACAAAAACATGACAAATTCAGCATAGCTTTATTTAAAGAACACTTTTAACAGATAGAATCATAATGTGATTTACATCAAAACATACAAGATAATATATACTCAAAACTAAGTAACACAAAACAAAGAGAAGTACAAGTAAAGAGTAATTCATAAAGAGCAGACAGTTTAACTGCTGTACTTCCCCAGATCTTGTCTTTATAATCTGTATTTTGTTTGTCAAAGAGAACACTATGCTGCGAGGTCTAATGGATCGATACCCATGAACAGAGATTGATGTCTGAGAGAATCTATTGATTACATTAAACAAAAGTCATTTTAGCGGTTGGCTTGTTTTTAATCGCCATCCGAAATCTGCAGAAACCTAAAAAGTTGTGGAAGACTAAACAAGTGAAAGTTTCGGATTTGGTGTGAAAAGGAGAATAGAGATAGGTGGGCTCCAATGTTTAAATTGACATGTGATTTATTGGCAAAAATTATTAATGTTTGGTCTGTAGTGTGTGATGGTGAACAGACTGAACTTTGATTTCAGCAGCTGATCTTCAGTCAGTGTTTCTGTCCACAGGAGAGACTCTCAGTCCTGCAGAGGACACAGAGACAATGAGGAACCAGACCAACCCACTACACAATACATGATACACAATGCAGCACTAAGGCCCCCATCTTCAATGAAGCAAAATGCAGAGTATAGCCAGCAAAACATGTCAACATATACTTCAGTGTTATGTTTACAAACATATAACGAGGATGAATTACAAAAAATATGTTAAACACAAATTTAAGTTTTTCTTATGAATCGTTGCTGCTTTCTGATTAATTCAACATAGCTTTATTTAAAGAACACTTCACAGATAGAGAATCATAATGTCCTTTACATAAAAACATACAAGATAATACATATCTATATATCTAGCTATAACTTTCTGTCTTTCTGTCTACAGGAGAGACGCTCAGTCCTGCAGAGGACACAGACACTGAGGAACCAGCTGACCAGAGCAAAAACCCAGGATAGAGAGGCTGAGTGAATGTGGTGTTGAAGGTGTAGAGGAGGATCAGTGAGTCAGAGGAGACTGAGTAGAAGGACAGAGAGCCAGCAGGACAGTCCACATACACTGCTACTCTATCAGAGACAGAGGAGGAAAGGAGGGCTGTATAGCTGTTATTGTGCCAGACAGAGTAACCAACATCATCGCACCTCAGACTCCAGGACTGATCATTCCCTCCAAACACACAGTCTTTACTGCCTCCTCTCCTGATGATTTCTCTGTAACTCACTGATATATAAACTCTTCCTCTCTTCTCGACCTCCCAGTAACAGTGACCAGTCAGACCATCTCTACACAGCAGCTGAGACCAGAAGTCAAATCTTTCTGGATGATCAGGATATGACTGATCCCCTCCCACATTTGTCACCTTCCTGTTGCTGTCAGACAGTTTGAGTTTTCCGTTTAATGTGTTTGTGTCCAGTTCCAGTTCACAGACATCTGATGGAGAGAACAAGACACAATACAGCTGCAGGTTATCATCTGATGATTTATTAACAACTTTACTGACAATTACTGAAAGAAAATCATTTAAACTTCCATATCATATTCAGCTGTGAATGATGTTTAACAAACTTTAACTTCAACAATCCAGTTATAACAATTCATTCAGTTTATAAATCAAGCTGATGGTGATTTACAGATTTACAGCTGAAAGTGATTCAAAGTGATGTCAATTTAATTTAGATTTTCTCCACTAGAGGGCGGTGTTTACCAATGTAAGCCTCTAGTAGAATATTCAGTAGAAGTTCAAGTCTCGTGAGCTGGGTGTCTCGTCACACTCCTAGTGTTTACCAATGTAACGGGGCTGTATAGGCAATGGGAATTAATTTAATTAATTAAGGCTCTATGTAGAATATTGTCACTGCCATAACGTATGGAGAAAATATTTATTCATAATTCAAATTGAAAGTCCAAAGAGAAAACGAAGCAAGATCAAATTAAAAATATTATTATTTTACTACGCTACTTGGAAAAATCATGCCATGATTAAATTTAAAAAAGAAAAAGGAAACTGAAAAAGCAAAGTTGAAATGTAAAATGATAATTTGAAAATGTAAAGTTCAATTTAAAAAGTTAAATTTAAAATGCAAAGCTTAAATTTAAGCTAAATTTATTTTTTCTATTTGAGATAATGATAATAATAATTTAAGTATTTCTATTTAAGCTTTTCCATTTCACATTTTGAGTTTCATATTTGATGTTTTTTTCATTCAATAAAAGATTTCAAAGATTTCAAGTTTAAGCATTTATATTTAAGCTTTGCATTTCAAATTCGACTTTTTACATTGAACTTTACATTTTCAAATTATTTTACATTTCAGCTTTGTTTCTGCAGTTTCCTTTTTCTTTTTTAAATTTAATTATGGCATGATTTTTCCAAGTAGCGTAGTAAAATAATAATATTTTTAATTTGATCTCGCTTCGTTTTCTCTTTGGACTTTCAATTTGAATTATGAATAAATATATCCTCCATAATAACAGCTTCATATTGTGTTAAAGTATTAGTGGATGTGTTTGGTTTATGATGGCAGCCTTTGTAAATGTATAATACTTTGATATTATGGCATTTTGAGCACTTTAGTTTGATATTAAGGTAAATTGAGTAACATGTAATATGTATAATTGTATCCTAAGAATGTGAAGCATACTTATTGTTGGATTGTATTTAATATGCACTAACTTTGTGCTTTCATTTCTGTTTGCAGAGCCTCAGGTTCACAGATTTAGTCTGAAGTGAATAAGTTCCCTGTGCATTGCTGTGCCTTCAACCTAACACAATAAAGTGCAGTAAACTGATACTGGGGTCCTGTCAGATGCATTCTGACCGATGTACTGAAGCTAATGTTCATACCAAGAATCAGCAAATACAGTTCATTAAACTTTCTCCAGTTTAGTGACAGTCAAAAGAAACAAAGTTAGCTTTCTGTTGGCTAGACTGTTAATGAAATATATTTATTAGTTCTGTTAGATCACTTTGTTCACTTTGTTACGTTTGCGTATCATCGTACTTCAGTCAAGAAAATGTAAAAATCTAGTGTAACATGCAGCTGAGTTCTCATGAATCAAACTTTAAACACACTCACACTTCCTCAGACCAGGTTTCAACCACTGCAGTCCACCATGGTCCATCCTGCAGGAAGAAACAAAGTCAGAATCAACTTCATACTCCTTCACTCAGATCCTCCATTAAACATGAACCAGAGTTCATCAGTTAGGGACAGAGAAACAGTGTGAGAGCTGCTGTTGTCTTTCCATACCTGAGAATTTCCAGTCTCCAGTTTGGATCCTTAAGTCCAGCTGACAGCAGCTTCACTCCTGAGTCTCCTGGATGATTGTAGCTCAGGTCCAGCACTCTCAGATTGGAGGGGTTGGAGCTCAGAGCTGAGGCGAGAGAAGTAGAACCTTCCTCTGAGACCAGACAGCCTGACAGACTACAGACACACACACACACACACACACACACACACACACACACACACACACACACACGTCAGTACTCTAAAAATTAGTTTCATGTTAAGTCATATACATCTGTCCACAGTTTAAAATGACTGTCGTCAACACTAATGGAGTGTAGTGTTGGTTCAGGCAGATCTTTTTTCCATATAAACAGATGCAAACCAACTAATGCTTTGGTCCCCTAAAATATGGGATCCGACCATAATCCCTGCATAGTCCATTCAACATAGCTGTGAATACTCTGAAATTGCACTTTCAGCACGTAATCATTAGTTCATTTAAAATGTATTGCCAAAATAACACAATCATGTCATTGTACAGTATATATATATACATGAACCTAACTGTATATCCAAGTCCAGTTTATGTGCCGTGTTGCAACTATTAGGTGCTTGAAACCATCGCACATCCACAGTGACATCATGCCACCGACACATCTGTTTTCAATGAACTGATTACCTGGGGGTGGGGTTATGTGTCTTACTATGAAAGGTTTGTTTATGTAGTCCTTCAGTTAGTGTGTCTATTAAGAAAATAAATGAACGATATAGAGCACTGTTGATTCTGTCTTCATTGAACCAAAGATGTTTAGCAAAATATCGTGAACCAAGACAATACACTGTTGACATGCTCCTGAGTCACTAGAGGACTAGAGGAATGGGAGCTGAGAACTGAGTACAGAGGACAGAGCTTCACAGCTTCTCTCTGAAAGGTTGGCCTGTTGTCAGTCCATTTCATAACAAATGTATAAAGAAAATAACAGCTCAGACGGTCATGGTTTTCAAATAACTGAACACTAACCTGAGAGTTTCCAGTCTGCAGTGTGGACTCTTCAGTCCAGCCGACAACTGCTTCACTCCTGAATCCTGCAGGTTGTTGTTACTCAGGTCCAGCTCTCTCAGACTAGAGGACTGGGAGCTGAGAACTGAGAACAGAGCTTCACAGCTTTTCTCTGACAGGTTACAGTCACTCAGCCTGAAGAGGAATCAGCAATACATAAGAAAACAATTACAAATGTTTGTTTTGATAAGGAAGACGTCAGATTTAACCCATAAGAACCCAGACCTATTCCCTCTTAAAAGGAAATTACGGGGGGCATTAGGGCTGCACAATTAATCCAATTTTAATCATGATCACTATTTTGGCTTCCCACAATGAAATTCACGTGATCGAGCGATATTTAAAATGCGTCATTCCATTCATAGAACACTCCGTATCAAAGTTTTTTTTTTTTCTGTTTTCTGTCTGATCACGTGCATCCATGAGCCAATCAGAGTTGTTCCCTGCACTGCACAGCTTAGTTTAGATGTAGACAGTCACAGAGGACAGGGTAACGTGAGGAAAATTCCACAACAGATAGCAGTCGGTCATAAGTCGGGCACGAGGTTTACCAGTAAACGCAACATTTTGTCCCGTCACAACAGCAGTGACGAGTGCTAGTTTGAGTCTTTTAGCTCATAGCTTTAGCAGCAGACTGTTGTATGTCCCGCTGTTGGAATCCTCTACAGTGAAATACAGTCACACTACACCATTTAGCTGTCAGCATTAATCCTTAATCCAGTTACTACTGTAGCATGTGGTAGGCTATCGTTACTTGCTGTGTAACGTGTTATTAGTGTTTACTGTAGCTAATGGTAGGCTAACGTTACCTGCTGTGTAATGTGTTATTAGTGTTTACTGTAGCTAATGGTAGGCTAACATTACCTGCTGTGTAATGTGTTATTAGTGTTTACTGTAGCTAATGGTAGGCTAACGTTACCTGCTGTGTAACGTGTTATTAGTGTTTACTGTAGCTAATGGTAGGCTAACGTTACCTGCTGTGTAACGTGTTATTAGTGTTTACTAGCGTGACATGCAGCGATGTTTCTGATGCCTCTAACGTCTGTTTTGGCGCATCAGAGCGCAACGCAGACATTTAAGTGGAACCGTAATCCGCGTTGCTATTTCGTCCGGTAGATACTGGGCACATTTTAACATACACCGTTAACGTGAACAGAAAATTGCGTTGCCTGTATCTTTTCACGGCAAACACGCATGTGTGGAAAGTGGTCGCACAACAGCTGAAATGGCATACTCCTTCATAGTATCCTTCAACAAAGGAGGAATGTAGCACAATATGGATGTATTGGCAGGAATAGCACAATACAGATGTGAAAGCAGTTAGCCTATGTGACAATAAGATTTGTTTGGTTAAAATTAACAAATAATCATGATAATCGTGATCTCAATATTGATCAAAATAATCGTGATTATCATTTTGCCCATAATTGTGCAGCATAACACAGACTAAAAAGACCACATAGAACACATTTCTGAGATTTTCTTTTAAATAACCCGCAGAGATGTGAAATGTGACATATATGTCACATTAGGCGTTTAGAGTAAGGCTGAGCAATTTTATCAATTCTGCGATATAAATC